>NC_134433.1:14409895-14572395 GCF_030867145.1 Opisthocomus hoazin | reverse complement strand
ATCGGCGATCGTAATTGATAACAACGTGGTGGTTTCAGTCGAATCCGTGACCTTGGTACCGCGGCGGGGCCCCGCGCTGGTCGCTGCTCTCCTCACTTGCTGCTGCTTTGATGTGAGCCGGCAGCTGATGGAGATGCACGCGGGTCAGCGAGAGGCAGCTGCCTGGCAGCGCCGGATTAAAATATTTCTAACCCACAAAAGTAACCAAATGCCCATATTTCTTCATTTAGCATAATTAATACCTTGTATTTCCATTGACTTTGATAAACTGACATTTTTTCCCTTTCTTTCCTTATTATTTTTTTTCCTGGTAGCTTTTAGTAATGATTGCAGGAGATCCGTAGTTAAAATGTTTTACAGACTCTGAAGAACAACGTGTTTGGAAAAAGCGAAGATCAAAAGTCTCGGTGAGGTCACAGCCTAGCAGGAAGCTTATAACCACATTAAAATGGGAAAGTTATTTCATTTTTAGTATACTATATTTTCAGTAGCTGGCGTAGTAAGCTAAAGGCAAAAAGAAACGTATTGGATCTCTCACTGAGAAAATCCTCCTGCTCTTAGGAAGTTGCAGTTAGGGAGGATACGTACAATAAGTAGAAGTCTTCAATGTGCTTTAATGTATATTCTTCCTGAAAAGAACTTACTGAAGTAGCACCTAGAGGAACAGATTAAATGTGTTTGGTGGTTTGTTGTTTTTTTTTTTTTTGTCAGAAATGATCACTGTGAATTATTATAGTCACCATTTAAAAATCACTGTATGAAAAGTAGTGCCTGTGTCTCTGCGTATCGGCTCGGAGTAGCAAACCTGAGAGCATCCGCTCAGGACTCGCTTGTCAGCTGATGTCTTTATTTAAAAAATAATAACCGAGAACAACGGCAAAGCCAGCCATCTGGAGGGCTGACGTTTGCTGTGGGCAACGGGATTGGTAGCGGCCGCTCTTTCTGTTCAGGGCTGGTGGCGAGGTGGAGGGTGCAGCCCGTGGCCCCGCCGCTGCCGCACGCCGCCTGCAGCCGGGGTCGCGGGGCGGAGATGGACAGCGCTGATTTGTCCTGATGGATGGAACGCGGTTAGGTTGCCCTTGTAAGGCAAGGAATATATTTTATGCCATAACCAAATTTGATTCCTTTTTACCAATAAATTTTGAATTGCATTTAACAGGCAGATAAATGCAGAGCTTATTTTATTGCAGTTATGATTCTAGATACCTGTATTACATGTATTTCGATTGAAGTTTACATTAAGCACAGTAGATCTTCTCTGTCAACAAATAAATTAAACTTGGACCAAGTAGTATTTTCCTGTAGGTATCATGGATCTGGTTTTGCAACATGTTTCTATTTTCCAGTGACGTCAGTCGTTAAAATACAGTACCTGTGAGACTTCTGTGTCCTGGAGTACTCCTTAAAGGAGGAGGTCCTGAACTGTTACCCTTGGCAGAGCCCTGGCATTACCATAGGGAAATCATCTTTGCTGTAACTACTGCCAGAAAAAAAATAAGAATTGTGCAGGCAGTTTTACTGGTATGCACAGAATGATACAGAGATGTGCAGCAGGATGGACAAGGGGCCAGAAATGTGAGCAGGTTTAGTCCCCAGAGTGTTGTGGTTCAACACTCCCTTTTTTTAAACATGGGAAGTATTTTATACATAAAAATTTAACTCGTCATATAACTGAAGTATTAGCATTTAGAAAGAAAATGGAAATAGAAAAGGAATAGAAGGTTTGACCAGTTTTGTGAGTTTTGCTCTGGATACATCGTCTCTTTCTGGACTGGCTGAAGTTTCCTCACCCGACTGGATTTCCCAAATTCAGGAGTCCTCAGCCTTTTGCATGTCTCGGCCCCTTCCACCTTGCTGAGATCTCGTACCCCTGCGAGCCCGGGGCTGTGCTGGCACCTGCCCCCACCTCTGTTGGGGCCGAGACCCCCACCCCTCGTAAATACCAGTGGTGTCAGTGCAGCTCGGTGGGTCACGGGAGGAGGCTGTGGTTGTGCGCGTTGCGTACCTGGTGCATGGTAGCTACGGGTGGGATAACCTTGTGATGGAACAAGGACACCAGCTACCTGCGCTAGCTTTGCTGCTTGCTGTCAGAATTCAGCATGTTTTACTGTGTGTGTTTAACGTATTTTGCATTTGAAACAACAATTTTATCCTAAAAATTAATTATCGGAGTGCTGGCAGTCAGGAAAGGTGGTGCTGTGCAGATGGACGTTGGCGCTATGAAGCCAGTTCACGGGAGGGACGAGTTGGATTCGGCGGTACCAAAGCTGTTCTTACTGGCCTGCACCTGCAGAACTGGCATCGCCTCCACCTCGCTGCAAACTCAAATAATCCAAACTCTTCGCATTGCACAAAATGCAAACGTGGCTCCACATTGCTTGTATGGCTTATTGACCGTGTCTGAATTTGCTGTGAAATGCTCGATAAAGGGAGGGGACTGCGGAAGACTTGAGTCTGGTAGGAACAAGTGTGTGCTGACATTTGTAAGCTAGGAGTACAAGTACGAGCAAGTTGCTTTTCAAACTCGGAGGAAACCTCCTTTGGAACCTGAAGTTTGTCTGCAGCTGGTGGCGCTTTGATGCTCCGAGCATCCCTCATCCCGGTCTGAGTGACTGCAAATGTGACTTGTGTACATTTTGGGAAGTGTTGGGTGTTTGGAACTTGTCAGTATTTGTCATTACTGATTGCTAATCCTGCAAGTGGCAAAAATTACAGACAAAGAAATATGAATGTCAGGGGATTCCTTAGCATTACCTGCGTCTGCAGCAACGCTCTGTTAAAAATAGCAGCAGCAGCACATATGATATTTATTCAGCCATCCAGCGAGGCTGCTGTGAGGCTCGGCCCTCCGTGTTACCCTGTTTGCCCCTCCTGCGTGGCCGCGTTGTGCACATGCCGGGCACAGTCGTTCTCCACATGTGCATCGCGTCCCGGAAGCCTCAGCGCTACCGTGCTCCATTGGCACGCCGCTCGCGGCACCCAAAAGCCATTTTTGCTCTTTACACAAAAGCAAGGAGCGGCCCAAAGTCTGGCCGAAAGGTTGGGGGCCGCTGTCACCCCGCCTGCTCGTGTGAGCTGAGCGCGGGCGGCTGCCGCCACCGATGCGAAGGCTCCAGCCGCGATCTGGCTCCTGCGGGGCCTCTCGGGAGCCTGCCGTCGGACACGCTGCCCCGAGCCCCCTGCGTCCTCCCCAGGGGCTGCCAGGAGCCCTGCGGCTGGGCCTTCAGCACTTTCTTTTTCTACAGCAATGTAAATATGTACGCTGCGTCGGAAGAGGGGGAAAAAAATAGGTTCAGATCTTATGGACGCTTTAATAAGCGTCTGACTTTAAGTGCAAGTAGTTTTAAGTCTGTGAAGCTACTCTTATGCTTAATAATAAACATCTGCGTGGCTTTTCGTACCCAAAGGTTTCAGACAAGCCAGTGTCTGAAGAGCTCACGGCTCCACGTAGATGATTTAAAGCTCAGGGCAGTATTTATGCACAGAACACTTGGGGAAGGCAAAATAGAAAACATCCCAGGAAACGGTGTGTTTCAGGGATGAGATTAACAGTTTAATTCTGAGTAGGATATGTGTAACTTGCCTATTACATAGAAATGTTTAAAAAAATCAGCTCAGACATGCTAAATCCAGTCTTGAAGTGTATTTGGTGCTAATTCTTTGAAGAGAAGTCTACATTCCAGCATGTCTTCATTCAGTAATTTAATTGGGATGTAGGTCTTTGAGGTAGTGGCTGATTAGAAAACATGACCTGCTTGAGAGATCAAGAAGGTAAATTGATAAATGTTGTAGCAAAGGTTAGTAATGTGTGAGAGAGTAGAAGCTGCTCTGGGCTTTGAATCACTGATCAAGGTCAGCTGCAGTTCATTAAAAGCTTCAGAGATTTAGATTTGTTGTAAATATACCCGCATACCATAGTTTATCTTGTAAATCCTACGTATTGGTTGTTTAGTAATATTGCATATTATTGCAACAGTTTTATGGTAGTAAATTTACACCAAGGTGCAAAGCCAAAGTCCTGTAAAATATTTGGATTAGAAAACCAGGCTGGGAGGGACAGACCCGGGCGATGAGACTGGAGAGACTGGGCCCCAGCCCCGCACGTCCCGCGTCCCTCCCTGCTCACCCCAGTCCTCGCGTCTTTGATGAAGAGAAATCTTTTAAAGGTACACCTGGGCTTGTGCTGATGTTGTCCTTTAACTTCAGTAGTTTTTCCTTCCCTGGCACTTATGTCCCCGGAGCGTTTGTGGAAAGCGGTCGGACAC
Organism: Opisthocomus hoazin; assembly: GCF_030867145.1. Lineage (NCBI taxonomy): Eukaryota > Metazoa > Chordata > Aves > Opisthocomiformes > Opisthocomidae > Opisthocomus > Opisthocomus hoazin. The sequence goes on along the minus strand of NC_134433.1, from coordinate 14,568,130 downwards.
GTGTCCTGGCTTACAGCTGGAGAGGGAAAAAGCCCTGCCTGCTTTGTATCCCTTGCAAGTTTTCAGCTTGAACATGGGTGTCGGTCTGCGTGTTTGCAGTGACATCTCACCGCTGTGCTGACCAACGTAACATTTCTGTGTTTGCTGTGAGAAGTCCTGGAGGATGGCCGTGCCAGCCAGCTAGCCCGTCACCGTCCTGCAGCTGGGAGACCTCGGGCTTCCACCCCAGCCTTGCCGACTGACAGGCACTCGGACTGCTGCATTCCTGACCTCGCGCTTTCTGCTAATGCATCTTTTGCCTTTGCTGGCTGGAGTCCTCAGGAGCTTCCCTCTCTTCTGCACGGTCCGTCCTCGTTACTGGCATCATTCTCTGGGTTTGTTCCTGCTCTTTCCTTAAAGACTCTGAGAGCACCATGTTTGAAGACCGTATGAAGGGCTTGTTCTTGGTCATGTTCAGCTGGCATGGTCCATTGGTCCTCTCCAGTTCATCCTGATGGTGCTAGAGCTTGGTTGGATGCTGTCACCTGTGTGGTGTCACTCTCCCTATCTGCCTACGTCACCAGTGCCAGGTCCTGATTTCATTCCAGCTACTCATTTATCTTTTGAAGAATGCTTGTCTGCCGCTTTCAGCTTTCTGGTACGCAGAAAGAATGCCTCGCGTTCATGGCGCGGTGTTGGTCGTGTGCTGGTCTGGAGAAATTCCAGCCATCTGTGGGTTCACAGCAGCTGAGCACCTCGCCTGCACCTGTCTCGACTGAACCATCGGCGCTGGAGAAGCCGCTGGGGCAGCATCCGCTTGCTGGCTGCTGCAGCGTTTGGGCCATTCCTTGCCCATTTCCCAAGCCGCCGTTCCTCCTCGCTTGTGGCCCCTGTCCCCAGGCCGTGAGACCCGTTTTGCAGGGCAGCAGAGGCTGTCGGGGAGGCTGTCCCCATCGCGTCCCATCGTGCGATGCCGCTCAACCGTCGGCTTTCCGCCTGTCCCACCGGCTGACTTCCCGAAGCCAAGTGTGACGTGGCTTTGTGTGCACTGCTAACGTGCGCTTCACATGGTTGTATTGCTAAGCAAAATACATTTGCAGGTGTACTGGTAAGAGCAGAGAAATGTTCTTTAAACCTGACCAAATACCTTTCCTTTGGGTTATTCCTGGCTCAGATCTGTTGCCATAAGGCTAAAGTGTTGTTAAATCTACTAAAAAAAGTGCCTAACAGACATACTTTTAAAGTACTCTTCTTGAAGCAGAACTGTGAATCACTTTGAGCTTAATGGTTTTAAAAAATCTAGAACAAAAGAGTTTTTTCCCTACAACAGCTGTGCAGTTTTATTAAAAATTTAAAGAAATCTTATGTGTCTAATCCTTTGAGCGGATGTGTAATTACTTGGCTTGGGCTCTTACACATGGATAACCTAGCTGTACTGTGAGACAAGATTCTTATGTTTAATTTAAAGAATCATGGGTGTGCTTTGGAGATTATCAACACCGAGCCTCGGAAAGGAACACAAAACCAGAACAACCATTATACATTTGTCATACAGATGTTACAAACCATCTGACTAACAGATAGTGGAGTTTGCAGTAGTATTGGCAAATGGTGGCGGGGTACGTATAATAAAAATTGGGTGAACTTGTCTTTTTGAAGAAGTTTTCACTTCCCAAATTCTATATTTTTCGCCTGTATTCAGGTATTTGGATTTAATACGTGTTCCCTTTAGGTAAACCTGTTGCTTTTATAATCAGTTAATTCAACCTGCGTTATCACTTCTTATCTGCAGCAAGCACCTTTCTGAACTTCGTCGTGGCCAGTTGGTGTGAAGCCCAGTTCAGCCACGTTCCAGAGCTTGAAGAAGCCGTTATTTGAACTGTGCTGTCCACGCACAGTTGCGTTAAAGGGAGTTTTGTGTCTGTCATAGTGTTACTGCCACAGTTAGAGGCTTTAAAAATTAATGTAGTGTCATATACATTATGATGGTACAAAACAAGGTTTAAAATAGGTCTGTTTGCTTTAGGTAATGTTATCAGGAGATGCATGTTTGATACTTTTATCATAATGTGTATGACTCATTATTTAAAATTTTTCAGAACTATCCCGCATCTGAAATGAATTATAATCTCTTTCAATCAAGTTTGAGATATCGGTCAAAATGGCCCCTAATGTGGGTAGGTACAACTCCATTGAAGTCAAGTCTGCTTACAATCAAGCTGATTTTAGCGAAGAGACATTTTTTTCCTTATTTTCTTTTTCTCTCCCTGCCCCCCCCAATCATCTTCGTATTAGTTGCATATTTTTGTATTGCATTTGGTTGTAGTCACTGTGGTAGGACAAACACATATCATACAATTTTCTTCCATAGAAATCATGTGTGCACATTATTTTCAAAATCTGTATTACAAAGTCTTTTATCCTTTTATTAGTTTAGTACTTAAGCCCTAGACATAAGAAAGAAGCCTATCAGTGAGAATCAATTGCAATGCAGTTAGATACAGATCCGATGGACTGTGCGAGGAGCCTTGGACACAGCACGGTAAAATCAATTAAGGCCTTTCCAGCCCCGCACAGTTTTACCCATCCAATTGCTTTTCACACATTTCCTCCATTAGTTTTGCAGGAGTTTTTTTGAATTATGAATTTATGAATTATGATGAATGAGACCCTTGTTATGAATATATAGATGGGTCATTACCCTGTGAAAAGCAGACTGTACTGGTGCTTAGTGATTAAGGCTTTCTGCTGCTACTGTCAATAAAGTTCAGATTCATCCGCCTCAATCCATGATAGGGAGGCTGCAGCCATTGTTGTCTAATTCACTTAACAACGTTGTAATTGTGATTTGGTTTTGTTCATCATAATAATTTACATAAACCCTTTTGTATTTGTTAATAATTTGGATTAGTCATCAAGCTTAAGAAATGTAATAGATCAAATAAACAAAAGGGAAATAATAATATAAAAAAAAAAAGGGATCAGGCCTGGGCAGACAGATATGACGAGCAGATTAACTGCTAGTTGCCTACGATGGCAAAAAATGAAATCTTTTGAACTGAGAAGTTAAATACGTATGAAAGGTTAGATCGTGGGACAGAGGTGTGACACCTTACTCTCAGAACTCTTTTTCCTAGGTGGGAGTGGGTGGCTGAGTTGAATTCGAATTTAAACCTGAAAGATTGGCCAAGCCAGGGACCACTGGACAGCCAGCCCTGGTGGGTGAATGTTTATGCAAATGAAGGCGCAATAAAACAAGGCTCCTTGAAAAATCTGCCCTAGTAAATTAGCGGAAAATGCACCGCCATAAACAGCTGTTGCATTTTAATCAAGCATCTGTAGAGTATATTTTGCTTTGTGTTACAAACAAAACAAAACAAAAAACACCCAGATTGCAGCAGCCTCATTTTATATTCAGAAATTAACCCATTCTGCACTGCTAAAAAAGAGTAATTCCCAGGTCAGAGCTCTAATTTGCCGAGGGGGCAGAGGTGTGTTTTACTCGTTGACTTTCAGGTTACGTTATTTAATTTAAAAAAGGATGTTTCTGAATGGAAGAATAATCAGTAAATATTACTGCTCTGTAGTTCTCGGGAGGGTTTTGCACGTGCGGTCTCGTAGTTTGAAGCGCATTTTATAATGAAACCGATCCAAATAGGTTTAAAGAGTGCTGCTTCTGTACTCCTAGCTTTGCACAAATTAGAATTAATCTTGCAAAAGAGTTCAGCTGTCAGGTCTTGTTAGAAAACATCCTTTATATTCGTGTGATACGAAATCATACGTCTTGGTTTTCAAAGAGTTAATAAACACCCCGAGCTGTGCTGATCTTGTAGCTTTAGCGAGCCTTAATCTGTAAGCTTGATTACCTCCTAACCCTCAGTCGCCTGCCTCCCTCCGAACGCAGCGGGAGTTTTACGGCAGCATTAGTGGCATTTTGCCCAGCTTTGGCTTTAGGGAAATCATTCAGTGAGAAAGAAAAGCAGAAGGACTGGATCTCTCCGCTGCTGCGAGGTCATGGAGGCAGCAGCGCGGCCGGAGCTCGGCGGTGGCTGTCCCCGTCCCCTCCGCTGCCCACCCGGTGACCTGCCGCCGGCTGCGGGGGCTTCGGGCACGCCGCTGCCCAAAATAACTCGCGGTGCTCGCCGCGGAAGAGCATCGTCTGCGCAGCGTGTGGGCATCGGTGTATGCGTCTTGGTCCTTCTAAGAGCAATATTACTCCAGATTTATGTGCGTCGGGCTCTTTGTGCACACGGAGGCAGACAGGAATATTTAGTGCAGTTTGCTCTCGCTCCAGGAAAAACTCACAAATGGGAATAATTCTTACCCCGTCGTACAAGCTGGAGGTGCTTTATTTATAACGGTAGCCAAAAGGAGCAGCCGCCCTCTGCCTGCCTCACCGGTCGGGAGTGATCCTGGCTCCGTGGGTCGCGGGGAGGAGTCGGTGTCACTTCCCAGTGGCAGTTGGGGCGGTTTGGGCACGGGCTCTGCTGGTACGCGGCAGCAGTGGTCAGAGCTGGGCTGCTGTGACTCGCGCGAGGTCCCGTTACGGTTTAAAGTGGGGGTTGTTCTTCTGGCTGGCTCTTGGCAAGTTTGTGTGTTAACATTCACAAAACGGATTTGCTTCCATCCCCTGCATTGTCGGTGTCTGCTTCTGGAAAACGGCCTTGGCACTTCGTCCTGTTAACGCTTTCTGTTTTGGAAGAAAGAATGTGATTAGGCGTTGTGCCACAACTTAACCAGGACTTGGTTGCTGAGTTGTTTGGCAGGAGAAGACCCTCTTCGTAGCGTGACATTGTAGGTATGGTGTGTCCATCCTTGAACGACCACCGTTACACCGCGAGTAGCCAGGGAGCAGGGTGGGGAAGAGGAGGAGGTCAGGGCTGGACCCGAGCACGGCTCTGATGCGAGCTGGTGGTCTGTGCTGCGAGGTGCCCATGGGAGGCTTCCAGAAGTGACTCGGATTGTACCTGGTTGCTAAAATGTGGGATCTAAAACTTGTCAGGGGGGTTGTAATTTTAGCATCTCATTTTATGAAGAAGTGTAGACTATCCTAATTAAAATGTGTTCACTTTTAACCCAAGTGTTTGATAAAGGCACAAGTAACTGAGACCACTGTTCTAAAATAAACCAAAAAAACCCTTGGCTGAGATAAAAATAATCTTTAGAAAACAGTCTGTTCCGGGGGAAAGTGTGGTGCCGTGTTCCCCTCGTGTATCTGAAGAGCAGCAGCAGAGTGCCAGTGTGCATCTTCCAGCTGGTATTTTCCACATTTCTCTGGTGGCTGCTGAGAAATGGCTCCCACTTGCCAGTGCGCACCAGTTCAGCTGAAGGTCTTCTGGCCACATAGTGGCTTACAAAAGAAAAGCAAATTACATATATTCCAACTTGCGTTTTTGAAGTGAAGCTGTTGGGGCTGGTTATCTGTTGTCAGCAGGGTCTGGGATCTTCAGTGAGCTTGAAGACAGCAGTAGCCACCTTGGTAGAGAGAGAAAGCACCTTTAGTTTTCCTCATTAATCTGTGATTAGGCCATGTCATTGGTGTGTACATGTCCCACCATGCTTTGTTCTTCAGTGGGAATTCAGACTGAAACCCCTCGGGTGCTCGCTGATGCTGTTTGATTCAGGGGGGGGCTTCACAACTCATTGGTCAAGGACACACCTCATCATCCTCACCTCTCTGATGCCAGAGCGTCCTGCCTGTGGGCTTTGGCTAGCTTGTTTACTGTGTTAGTTTCAAAAAGTTCAGCCTTTTCTGCTGTTTTGAAACAGTAGGCATGTGTTTATCCTTATTTCAACTTGCCGTCAGCAAGTATTTCCTTAAAAATTATCTTTATTGTAATGTTCTCTCCACTTTTGTCGACTGTAGCACCTCTCTTGTTAAGCACAGTGTCCAAAAGGTGCTAAGGGTGCAGTCCTGCAAATATATTGATACATATTTCTCCTTGAAATGTCATCTTTGTCTAATAATACTTTACAGAAAGCACTCCCGCTGCTGGACCCCCCGTGCATTGTGCTGCTCCTGCTCCTTTGGGTGAGACTGACCACATCGGCGTTAATGTTCTTGAACTTCAAGGAATTTTTCTTGTATCACCTTGCAGTGCAGGAGCAGCAAAGTGCCCGTGTCTGAGGAGAGGATGAGGATGGAGAACTTTCTGCTGGACACTGAAACACATGCCCTCATTATCTTCGCAGTTTTCTTGATGAGTGCAAGGTGGAGGACACCACCTTCTTTAGATACTTGGAAGATAACAGAGCATGTTTAAATTAAGCGTTGAAGCTGAAGACTCTTGCTTTCGCTTCCACTTTTAACCTCTCTGCTGGATTTAAATATATACCGGTATTCTAGGGTGTGCCAGGTCAGTGTAGAGACTGCAGCTGAAATGGGGGGGATGTACAACTGTTCGTAGCAGAAATGGTACTGACGAGTTAATGTGGACACGTGCAGATACGCGCTAACCTGTCACAGCACCCCCAGTACTGCACACCTTGCCTTGGTGCAGATGGATTTTGGTAGATGGACTCAGTGTTGCTACACATATGTCTTTGACAACCCACCAAGATGCACAGAAGTGATATTTTTAGTGTCCTGGGTGTACCAGTTACCACCAGTATGGTATAAGGCTTACAGGAAAAAGGAAAAATTGTATTTTCTTTACTGTCCTTCCAAGGACTAAACATACAATGCACTGAGGAGGGAGGGGGGTTCCTTAAAGTTTTAACTTCTAGCTACACTGATAGCTACGAATAAATACAGATTGTTTGCGTAGAAATTGCATTTGAGTTTAAAATCTTTTGCTTGTGATGTCGGCCTGTAGGTTTGCACTGTTACAAAATGCTTGCCAGCGTTGAATATCCTCTGTCTTTTCTGTGACCATGCCATGACCTTTCAAAATAAAAGTTGCAGATCGGAAGTAACTGGCTGAGAATTAGTGGTTGGTATATTCCAGTTTACATAGAAATGTCCTCAGTTAAAATGTGGTTCATTCATCGGTCAAACCGTCCTTACTTCCTTTAATTGAATTAAGATGGGCAAATGAGAGATGTGTGCAAGACAGAAAAAAATTCTAAAGCAAATCACCGTTATCCTTTCAATAGTGTAAAACGAATCAATTAGAAGCATGGCAAAGCATCTTCTACACACGCACAACTTTGAAGCAGAGAATATTTCATAAAAGTGGATATTTAAATTGGAAATAGGAGAATGTAAATTAGATTTTACAATTGCACCTAATCTAATTTTTCCTTTTTGAGAAAGATCGATGACTATTATTTGATCGTATTTTATAGGCTGTTACATCTACTAGAATCATTTTTATAACTTGTTCATTTTAAAAACATGCTCGTGTGCCTTTTGTCTCATTGAACTGTAACAGCAAAACAACATTTCAGCTGCTGACCGCAAAAGTGAAAGAAGCTGCGTGTTAGTCGGGAGATCCGGCTAGGCGGCGGGCCTGGCTGATGAAGCAGGACTCTGGGAAGTGCTGAGATTTTGGTATTCTTCTCTTCTGCATTTCCCAGTCGCTTGGTTGCCAGGAATCCCCTGGTTTCTGGTGTGTCTGGGGGTTTGTGCGGCTCGTGGGGCCGTCGCCGCAGTTCCGTGCCATCTCGTAACACCTTGCTTTCGGTGGTCGGATGAACGGGGTGCATCTGGTTCAGCTCGGAGACGGTTAAAGCTGGCTGACGTTTTTGGCTGGTGGCTTCCCCTCCGTTTCCCTCTCTGTTTTCATCTGAGGTGCTGAGGGCGAGCGGCTGGGGGCTCGGCAGCGCGAGGGGTCCGGTCCCGGGCAGCTGCGGGGCGCGAGGGCTGTAATGGGCGCTGCGCCTCGGGTCCTGCCGCGAGGGCTGACGCGTGGCGACGCCGCGCTGTCCTCGCGTCCTCCCAGCTCCTGCGGAAGGAGTCCTGCGGACGTTTGCGCTCTATGTAGTGCTTAATTGGATACGAATTACGTAAATTAATAAAACTATATGTGTCGTTGCAGTACCGTCAGTAAACACAGAAGCCTCTGTTACGGTGTGTTTGAAGTTGTGTAAAATATGGTTGTACGCTTTGTAAATTTTAACTGTCACTTTTTAATTCCAATCTGGATTAAAATTGAATTTACAATAAAGAAATTTAGAAACAAATGATTGAATGAAAAAACAAAATGAGACAGAGGTAAAAAAAGAAGAATGGGTGGGAGTTAGTGGTTAGTTGGTCTGTCCTTTGCGCTCCTCCAGTGTTTTATGCAAAGCATTTCTATAGGGTTTTTTTTTTGAATTTGTTAAAAAATTTGCTTTGGTGAGCTTCTTGTGGAGTGGGTGGAGAATGAGAGTTTTCACAGTACCCCACGGATGGGGTCTTTCAAAGCCTCTGTTTTCATCACGAGCCTCGTGCCTTGCTTCCCGTTGAAGATTGCAGATGTACCATTCTGCTCGATCGGCGATGCAATGCGTTTTCACACTTTTTCTCCATAGCTGAAGGAGTCCATCAGAAGGCAGAAATTCCAGCTGTTGTCGAGTGCTGATGCTCAGCCCTGTCCGTAGCTGTCGGATTTCTGGCTGGCTTCCTCGCTGGGAGCTCTGTGTTTGTCCCACAAAGATGCAGCGGAGGGAAAGAGGAAAACTAGCAAAAATGACATGACCGTTGCAAGAATCTCTAAACACATTAACAGCAGATTTGGAGTTATTTATTGATGGTTTTGCCCACTGGCAGTGTAAAATGCGTGTCAGTTGTCATCACCAGTAACAATTTCAGCACATTGTGTTCCTTTTTTTATTTACACCAGTGGCAACATGCTTATAAACACCATCACTGGGGGTGGGTCAGGAGGTCAGCGCTCGAGGTTAAGAATGGAAGGGGTCATCGGCTATTAACCTAAGTTTAGCAGCACATAGGGCAGCCTGTCCGTGCTGGGGCCGCGGCGCCTACCCGACTTAGGAAAACTTTTGTATTTCAAGTAATTTGGCTGTAAGACATTTTCTAGGGTTGGAGTTTGGTGATTTGGGGGGAGGGTAGTTAAGTCTCTTTACGTTTTGGATCTGTGTCTGTCTGTTCTTACGGGCTTCCTGATCTTTGCACCAGTGTGAAACTATTCATTTAGGGCTTAATTCCCTTCTGCTTGGAAGCAGTGGGAGTTTTCCATTGGCTTCAGCAGGAGCGGAGTCGGGCTGATCCGACACGTCACAAAATAAAAAGCATCGGCAGTGGCAGTGATTGAAACCTGAACTCGGAACTGGTGAGGGAGAGGCTTGTTACAAAAGAAAAAAAGTGAAGTTTTTCTTTCACGTGCAAGAGGTTTGCCACTTCTGTCTGGCTTTTCAGGAATGTGCGAACCCCGGCTCTGGAGAAGGACCCGAACTCAGGGTTTGCAGAAGTGGCGAGTACTTTGGGTGCGCAGCCCGGCCAGCGGAAGGGACCCGCTGTTGAGACAGCGCAGCCCTCTCCAGACGGCTCCCCCGAAGGTGTTTCCGCATGAGCACGGGGCGAGAGCACGCGTGCGCGTGGCTCGGAGCGTCCTGGCCGGTGTGTTGGCACAGGACGGCTTTGTTGGTCTTCCACTTAGGCGGAGCGTACACGTTGCAACTGCAGGGCTTCCAGGGAAAAGAATATTCCCCGAGGATCTTGCACCTTCTTGACTTTTGTAGAAGCTTTGGCTTTTAATGCTCTAAAGGCAAAGTAATTTTTTTATTACATACTTTGTATACTGTGTTTTCTGCAACCTTTAAGGGGTTTAAAAATTTATAGCAATAAAAGGAGTACAAGACTTCACCTATCGATGTCGACTTGTTACCGCACAGTAATGAAATCCATCAGCGCTGGTAAAAGAGACAAAGCTGTTCCCATTAATGTTCCCTGTATTTACAAGTTACACTGTGTTTTGAGTCGTGTACAGTCCCGAGCAGCTCTTCACCACTGCGCACTCTGGAAGTTAATGTACCTGTTTGGAATTCCCTCTGTTCCCATCATTTTCGTGCATTTGACACAACGGTGTTTCCCCGAGAGCTCTTTTTGTCTCCTCTGCCAGGCAATCTCTGCTGCAGCATCCAAAAACTCTGCGTAGAAACCTTTAAAGAAAGCTGAAAATTTACAGTAGTGGTTAAAGATGTTAGCGTCGTGTTTCCAGAGATGCCTGGTGGATTTGAATACACACATCTAATGAATTTTAATGGGAATGAGCTTTGAATTATGTAAAATATAGTAAGAAGTTCATCTTGAACCAAACGAAAATAATCTTTTAAAGGAACATTTTAATACAGAATTTATCTAACATAGATAATTTATGCAGGCTTCTTTCAAGGCGAAGTCTGTTTTGGTAAGCAGTACTTCTGCCAAAAAGCTTTTCTTTTTCGTACGGAATCACGGGTTTTCTGAATCGTACTCAAAGTTATCTAAAGCTGCCTTTCAATTCGCACAGTCCTGCTGTCTGGATGTTCAGAATTTGGTTTGTAAATAAAACTTGCAGTCTGCCTGCCTAAAGGAGCGTTTGCTCAGCCATGCCGACGTACGTAGCGTGAGAGTCTTGAAAGAAGAATTTAATTCATAGGCGGATACGTGCCAGATAGCACTTATTGAAGGCACAAAGCCACATTATTTATAGATATTATATTTGCATAATACATGAAAGTAGCCAAATATTTTGTCCCTTCTGGTTCGGCGGGGAGCGCTGGAAGGCGAGGCGGGCTTTGCGCCGCGCGGCGACTCGGTGCCCTGCGCCGGAGGAGACGGCTCCGGGGGGGAGCGCGGAGGGGTGAGCAGCGCAGGGCAGCCGGAGCTTTAGCGGGTAGAGGAATTGCTCACTCATTACTCACACTGTTTTGTGAAAATGTTTTCCGAGGCTAGCAACAGCGTTTTCAGGCGACGTAACCTATTGGGGGAATTACAAAACCTCCGCGTTCGGTTGTGTAACAGGACTGGATTGCTGGATTGTCGCAGTGTGTGCACACCAACGGTGTTACTATTAATTTGCTGAACCAAATCCTGTGCGAGGAGCCAGATGGCTTGGGAGCATCTTGTCATCCCAGCCATTGCAAACACATCTAGCCATAAAAAAAAAAAAAAAAAAAAAGAAGATTGAACTGTGATTTCACAGATTTTTCATTAGTTAATCTGGGATAGAGAGGCTTCAAAGATCCCATCAGTTAATTCTCTCAGCACTTGTGGAAATTTCTGGCACACTGTGCTAAAGCTGGTTTGAAATCCAAGCTGAGAGTCACTGCCTTAAAGAAGCTGATCTGCTCTGTGGGCTGATATTAAAATGAATAAATAAAAATTTTTTAAAAAATGACAAGTGAGTAAATAAAACTCCCCTTGTGTGGAGTTGAACTGAAGCTGCTGTTTTAGAAAACAATATTATCCAAAGTAATCCCTGAAACTGCCGTGATCTGTAATCGGTTTCATTCCAAATGCTTCTAGAAAGCGTTTGCTAAATTCAAATTTTTCTAAATATACAAATGATGAAGGATTTTTGGTTTTCCTTTTGGCTAGCTGTAATGCCACTTTCACCTTTGCAGAGAGACCTACTAAATAATAATCAGCTGCAATCTGTGAATTTCCCTCCTCTTATCAATTATTAAGTATCATAAACCTTCTGTTTGGATAATCTTGGCACCACTTTAAGCGTTAACAGTAAATTTATTTTTAATTAAATCTGTGCATTGAGAATAAAATGAGGCTCTTCTGCATACTAAACAGAATACATATGCCACCTCTACTTATTATCAAAAAATCTGATAATGCTTATGAAAGTTGTACAGGCTGGAGTTCATTGTCTGTGTCCCATTTAACTTTGCCAGTAGTAGTTAATGAGATGGCAGCCAAAGTGAGGAACTGCTGTCGCTTTGGAAGTGCTTGTTAAGAGCATTCCCCCTTTTGAATATCGTTCAGAACGTTCTTGTTTCGGCAGAGCTACAGGTGCCCGGGACGCGTGGATGTGTCTGGCGTGCTGGAGGTGTTTCCAGAGCGGTGCTGTGGGATGCAGAGAAAGCAGTGTTCCCTGTCAGATGTGTTGATCTGAAAGCTTAAAGTTATTATCATTGTAGAGTGCGATTGATATTATTATTCTTTAGTGAAGATTCATCAGCTGGCCATTCCACAGGAGGAAAACCAGGTCTACGAAAATAGTTCAGGAATGTTTTGACAGTTCAGTTCAGGAAACTCTGGTACCTAAAGTGAGACGTGGCCAAGTGAAAATGCCTTTTCACGTCTGTTTTTGTTGACCTTTTTGCTAATAAGAGCGGTATCCAAAAATCACCGAGCGCTGCTGGTGGGGACAGGAAGCCTCCCGCCAGCGCTGTGAATCTCATCATTTATTTTTTCTAGCCGCTGCTTCCAGCTCGGGGCTGTGTGACATTAGCCCAAAGGGAAACACCGGGCCGGCGGCTCGCACTGGGCAGCCATTGTCTCATCTGCCCCGGCAAGAACGCGCGAAGCTGTTTGCATAGCGTGCTAACGCTGTCAGGGTCAGTTCCAGTCTGTGGCCGCTAAAAATGAAAAACATGCCCCAACCGGGACAAGAGCGGGGTCAACAGCTGGCAAAGGATATGGCAATCATTTATATAAATATGCTTTCTCAAGCCCACAAAAACAAAAAACCCCAACCCAACAGCTGGGAAGGGTTGGAAGTAGCCCCAAGGCTGGTTAGTTCCCTTCCAGATGGGGAGGTTAGACCGGGGCTAGCCAGCCTGCTCCACATAGACTTCCGATTCGCATTAGGAATAAAAAGAGTGGAGGAAAGGAAAAAGGAAGAAAAGCTACAAGCATGACTGCTCTGTTTTTCACCTAACTTAATCAAATAAGTGAAGAGTTTCCGAGACGGAAGGCTTGCATTTATTGGTATTCACGCTCGGTTTTCTGTGTTTATCACGGTGTCTGATACACTCCTTAACCGTTTGAAAGGGAAGCGTATATATTATATAGCATAGTTTAAATGTAATGTCATGGTCATTTGTAGACAGATTGAAGAATCATGTGAAGATTTGTGCTCCGTTCGTGTCTTCAGAGTGTTTATATAGTCAGATCCGAAGGAAGGGGAGACAAAGAAGCTTGCTGGCCGTGCCTCCGAGGTGTAACTGGCCGATGCGGTTTACCCCTGTAACTTACTTTACCTGTAACGGTGCTCTTAGCACATTTTCATCTGTCAAGTCAAAGAAGAATCCTAACCTTAACAACTACATATCATGATGCAGAAAACTTTTGGTGACAAAAGTCTTAAACGTGAGTGGTTTGCTTTTCAGAGCTCACAAATGCGGACTCGGGTTTTATGGTGCAGAAGAGCCCGTCGCGGTGATGCACGATGCAGCGATGTCAAAGCCGTCGCGCAAACGCTGAGATCACAGTGTGGGGCACGTTGGATCGATTGAACAAATCCAGGCTCTTCCATTCTGCAGCTTTCATCCAAACACAATTAGAAGGAAGTTTCTCAGGAGTGATTTACTAATGGTGTCTTTTGCTGTTGAGGCAGATGTCCTGGGAAAGAGAATTTATACGGAAGCAGAATGGGTTTGATTTCTCACTACAACGTTTAGTGCTGTGTCTGTCCTTTAGCGAGAGCTCTGACCTCTAAATTGCCGAGGACACGTGTGCTTTGTGCATAACTCTACCACGTGCTGGTTTGTAACGTTGATTGTATGACACACCTTTAATTAATTAGCACTGGGTAACAGATAAGGAAATCCTGGGTCGCTGAGGCCTGTTTCCAAAGGTGTCCGCGAAGGTGGAAGTTCACTGGAAATTCAGAGGCTGCTTTTGTAGGAAAAGATCGCAGTTGTTCACATAAGAAATGAATTTCACTTAAGAAATGAAGAAACTGAATTTTCAGTTCTTTAGCATCTGCTGAATAGTCATTAGTTCTTGCTTTTACTCAAAAGAACACGCATCATCTTTCTTGCAGTATTTGTAATGTGAAACATGATACTTTGTCATAGGTTGAAAGTCCCCATCTTCATGTTCGTTTGACAAAAGTGAAGCACTTCATCAGTTTTCTGTGATCTGTATTTTTCTTTAAGGTTTTCTTTAGCAGTTTACAAGACTGGTTCTTTTCTGCAGTGATTGCTATCGTCATTTTCTATTTTACTTTATGTTGGTGTCCTCTTTAGATATTAAAAAAGCCATAACAACAAAGCCCGCAGCAGCCGAACTCCTGCCATGGCCAGAAGTAGGTACATTGGAAACGCTGTACGGCTTCCGCAATAGGGAACGCTAAATCTCAGCGCTGAGCTGGAGCGACAAGGCAGGCAGAACCTGAGGCAGCCACGAGCCATGAAACGTTCTTTCCTTCAACATCGTTGCTATCCACACTGTGATGTCGGGGAAGTCCTTTCACAGTTGCTGATGGTGTTTTGTGGTTGTTAATTTTATGTTATGACTTCTTTATTTCATGCCGTCCTGACCAGTGGTGTCAGTTCTTTGGCGATCATGAAGTCGTTACTCAAGCGTCCGAGTTAAAAACTAGGACTTCACCACTTCTTCACACATGGGGAGAGGATTTCTGGCCTTTCTGTTGCACGTGCAGGCGCATAGAATCCTACACGTGTGGTTAAAACTACGTATTCATTTACAGTTTGTCAGACGTACTCACACCTGTCTGTGTTTGGAAAAGTTGTATTCTGGCCATAGGAATTCACCTTTCGGTTCGGTAGGTAATTATTTGCAGAGAGGCTAAAAGCGTTCCTGAACAGCTTGTCAGCGTTGCAGCTCCTCTAGATACGAAATCACAGCTGTGCTGCCGGGGTGAGGAGGTTTTTCAACTTCTGAACATTCAGTCGAGCTACTTAGAGTGGAAAAAGCAGTAATGTTCGTGTTAGCCGTGTGTATGTATCCATGTATGTGATATTAATCTTCTCTGCTTGATCTTATCTTTCTTCCTCTTGGAAAAGACCAGTAAAACAAGGTAATTTAAAACTACCTGAACACATCCTTCCACCTTGCTGTTAGGCCCTGAAGTCATAACCTCCTGACCTCGGAGGTTACGGGTCTAGTGCTTTTTATCCGCCCTGATTTCTCCGTATCTGCCCGCTTCCTCCCGGCACCGGGGCCTCGTTATATAAGGAAATTGGAAACACCGCCCGGCCGGTCCAGGGCCCGCAATCTCCGCCGGAGATAAGGGCTGGCCCCTGCTCGGCTGCAAGAAGAGTGCTGATTTTAAATAGAAATGTGCACCGAGGGTATTTGAGAAAGCTGAAGAGGCTTCGCTGTGGCCAGCTAGGAGTACACTGACTGAAGAAATGAAGCTATGTTTTTATTCAGATGTAGTCATTTAACTTTTTTTTTTTAATGAAAAAGATAACTTGAGACTTTTACCGCTTAAAAAAAAAATCAGAATACTTTAAGAGGTTCTAATGCCATAAAAGGTTAATAGAAGTGTTAATAAACTGTTTGATTTCTTTTGTAGTTGCTAGCTTCAGACTTCAGAATTTTCTCTCTTAAGTCCTGTCTTCTTGAAGTGTGCTTGTGAAGACCAGGTATCAGGGGTTAATGTTAGAGGTGGATGTTTGAGCTGAGCTCTTCCTGCGAGGCAGTGAGCTCGATGGGCAAATTCAGCGCTGAAAGGAGAAACAGAATGTCAAAGCCAAGCAGTGTCATTTCTTCTAAAGATTGTTGCTAGACTTCTGTCTTGACAGAGTTAATTTTCTAAAGTGCCTGCTTGTTCAGCTTCTGTGGAATGAAACTCGGTAAAATATGAGAACTGACTGGGATCTAGGGAGTCAAAACAGGACAAGAAGTGATGGTGTATCAAGTTAAAAGACTAAGGCCTGCATTGTGTTGAAACGCAAAAGTAGTCGTTAAGACATCTCCATTAAAGGATATCTGTATGTACAAAGTAATAATTTAAATATACTTCTGTAATTTTTATTGTGTGTGAATCTTAGTACGTGTAAGAATAATGCCGTTGGAGTGTGGCAGTGTTACTGCTGGAAACACTCACAAATAACAATAGTTGGAACAACTACGTTTAAACTAAGCATTGTAAATGTGTTTCTTTACAGCATTTGATAGAAGCAGAAAGCAAGGTGAGAGAAAACTTGAAGTATTTCAGGTACGAGTACATGAAGTAACTGGTAGGAAGCACCTGAGACTGGTAACATCCATGGGACGTGCCTGAATAATTTCAGGTCCAGAATCCAGGTCAAATAAACTTCTCTTTCAGGGCACACAATCCACCTTACAAAACCTTAAAAAGCGTGTTTGTTTTTCACTGTAACAAATCTGGTGTGGAGAGGAATGAGCAGGCAGATGTGACTTGAGGCCAGTGTTCTGTCCAAGGGAGAGGTGCATTGGTAACAAACCAACAAATTCCTATTCCTGCGGACTAAGATGGGGCGGGTTGGCTTCGGTCCCTGAGTATCTCGGTGTCAGCAGAGGCACAAGAATGTCGCAGACATGGAAATGGAAGGAAGGGCCATGCATTAAGCGAGAGGTGGCAGGAGAACATGAGGTAGCAAGAGCTTTCCTTAGAAATTTTAGTAATTAAATGGTGCACACACTGTCTGTTAATTAATATCTCTGGTTCTCGGAGCACAATTCTGAAGTGCAGAAGATGGATTAAGGGAGGTAAATTTTAACTGATGTACTAGCGGTTTAAAACATATTGTTGATTTAATCTCATTGAACTGCTCAGCAAAGCACAACTGACCCGTGTTACTGAACAGAGATTGAACAGGGAAGACTAAAGGAAAAGACTGAAAAATAAACTATACGGTAGCAGACATGCTGAAAGCTTCATGTAATGAGAAAAGAAGAAGAATTCATAAAATGAAACAGTAATTCCTTTCCAGAAGGTCAGCCAAATGGAAACGGTCAACACACAGGACTGGTTAATTAATAGTCAGGTCCATCACTTCACTGTAGGGTTTTCCATTTAAGAAAGAGTCTCTCTTCTTAAAACAGAGATAGGTGAAATGATTGAAGTTGCACTACTGTGGCTTAATTTATTTTAAGTCACCTTCAGGTTTACGGAATACTAAACGCACCCTCTTGTCTTGGTGTTTTTCAGTTACTTGCCTTTAGGATAAATTTCCTCTTCCTTCTGTTACGCGGATTGGTAGAGCTCTTGTTAAATATGATCATAATCGTATAGAAACTCCTGGTTCTATAAATACAGTGTCTGAAGAATTAGTGCCTTGCCGTGTATGTATACATACAGTTGGCCTCAATTTTTATTAGTTGGTATTAACTGCCTTGATCCTCACGAAGTCCCCTATAAATGTAGTTTGACTCATGAATTATTCTTTAGTGCTTTTCCGTTTGAAACTTACACGAGGAGTGTTTTTCCTTAGTGGTCATCTTGGGTTTTGAAGCGGCAAAACCAGTGAAAATCATAGCTTAAATGTAGCTTAAAGTCATTTCCTTCCTCCTGTTTCCTAGGGACGTAGCTTTAAACGCATGCCTGCGCGGGAGCGGGCTGGCGACCCGGGGCTCTCCGTGCGGGCCACGACTGCGCTGACGGACCTCGGCGCTGGCCCACCGGTGCCGGCACAGGGCGAGGGCTCCAAATGCGTTGAAGAGCAGCGGGAGTGTCCTTTGCGGGTTTAGATCTTTAGCTGGGTTACCAACTGTGCAAAACACACACAAAAAAAAGTCTCTGGAGGTAGAAGGGTTTGGTTTGGCTGGTGATGAGGAGAGCTGAATGAAAAATTTTCACCACGTTGTGAACAGGTCCAAGACACGTACGGTTTGGATTCAGGAGTTGTTTTAACTTAAATTTTTGCTTTATAAAGAAAGCAGCAGAGCTAGAGGAAAAGAAAAGATTCTCAGTACAAAACAGAAAATAATTTAAAAGAAAAAACTGCCCCCCTCAAATTGAAGGTTTCTTTATTCCCGGTTTTTTTCTCCAGTGTGAAGCAAGAAGACATTGAACTGTGATATTGAACTTCAGTGGCTTAATGTCATGC
Organism: Opisthocomus hoazin; assembly: GCF_030867145.1. Lineage (NCBI taxonomy): Eukaryota > Metazoa > Chordata > Aves > Opisthocomiformes > Opisthocomidae > Opisthocomus > Opisthocomus hoazin. Next base: position 14,550,283 of record NC_134433.1, on the reverse strand, counting down.
TGTAGTTCTTACCTGCATTTAACAGACATAGCTCTAATTATTTCTTACGTAATCTCCTGCCTACCAGCGATGTTTCCATGGAAGGCAAAGTCACTTTTCTGCCACCTGAAGGAAGGAGCAGTGCCCGGGGGTTCTCGCCCGGGAAGCAAAACCTGTGCTCATCACTGGAGAGCGAGTGTTCCTCCCTAGCTCCTGTCTGCGGTGTCTCGTGTTGTAGCGAACAGAGGACCAGGATTCTTTAAAACCTCGTCATAAGCTGTGATTGAAACCCCAGATTTTTAATAGAGTTGTAATATATTAAGTAATTTGGAAGCAATACTTTTTTTTGATGGTGGTTGTCCAGCACATAGGCCCCAGTTCAGCAAAGCACTTACATACACGCTTCACTTCAGACACGCGAGGAGCTGGAGTCAAGTGTGTGCTGAAGTGCTGCCTGCCAGCGACACCCCGCAGGGCGTCCGATCCCCGCGGCGGCAGGTGAGTCGCTGCTTACATCTCTCCGTACTCCGGAGTGATTTCATGACAACTTCTCAACTTGGAGTAATCGCTCCTGGAGTTTTTGGTAGCAGGTGAATTAAACTCCCTGTGTTCGTATGTGGGTTTGTAGCGTCCGTGTTTCAAAATGTAGGATTTCACCTTCTGGCTGTGCCAGCTCTCGGAGAGGCCAGATTGTTGGTGTTGTTTCTTGTGTGTGAATTTGGAGCAGCAGCGAGAACTTTAAAACTCCATCCCCGAGATAAAAAGGTGGGTCGGTATCGATCCGCAGGGAAATCCGGAGCGCCGAGAATTTCCCGATGCTTTAACAGCGTATGTTCTGCCTGGGGAAACACGACCAGGTACTGAGATTAGCTGCTGGGGAACGTGGCAGTCCTGGCAGACCTCCTCCGTTTGAAATCCTGTAGGTCTTTCCTGCTTTTAAAGAAATAGAATTAATAAAAAAAACAAATTAAGGATTGGATGTGAAGAAGACGACATGAGCGACAAGGCGGTGTGCGTGTGCGCCCTTTCACAGCTGGGGTTTTGGCAAAGTGTCGTTCCTGCTGGTAAACGCGGTGACCTTGCTGCCTGTGATTTACTAACTGTTTTACAAACATTTCCTCGCTCTGTGAGGTTTGATGTGTTCTCCATCCTCAGCAGCTCAACGGAGTCACTCAAGCACTGAGCCAAACCTGCCTTTGTTTACAGCTTTTCCGGAAATTTTCACAGAGAAAAAAACTTTCTCCTTTCCCAATGTTTTATTTTTAAGTCAACACTTTCTATGGTTTGTTTGTGCAAAGCAGCATTCGGGTACAAGGTATTGCACCGTATCCAAGTGGGAACTGCTGCCTCGCTAAAAATAAATGGGGGGTCGTGTGAACCAGCGCAGAAAAATCTAAGGATACCAAATATTACAGGACCTTTACATTTGGTGGTTCTTTTTTCCATAATACTCTGGGCCTGGACTTTTCTGAACTTTTTTTCCCACATTAGTTTCTATAATAGAACATAACGTAAAATGATGAAACACAGGAAGGAATCTTCTTTTAAACAAAATTATCAGTGTTAAAAATAACAATCCTATTTTCCCTCAGTGTGCATATTTTCTTGTAAGGGCTGTATTTAGTAGCCTTGCTATTGGATATAGCCAAAGAGTCCAGTAATATTTAAGTAGCGGTTTATTTAGTTAATTAAGGCTTAATTTTCCTAAATGCTAATTTTCCGAGTGTGCCTTAAAGTCCCGTAGCTTTCGTTCCATCTTTTGGGTGGGGGCTCAAGAATCAGGGTGCTTTGGAAGAGGGAGCCGAACAGCTGGGCCCGATGCTGCTGTGCGCTGAGACTTCGCGCAAAGTAAAATTAGAATGGGATGGGAATGTTTTTGTTGCATGTTTTCACAGAGGGATGTGTTTCATGGAAATGGCCTTGTTTTGAGGACAGCGTTTCTCAGGGTCGGGCTGGAATTTCTAGAGAAAAAGGGGAGAGGAGAATAACCTGGGCTGCTTCGGCACGGGCACGCGGGCTCCTCCGCACCCAGGGAACCCGTCGCTCTCAGGGGTGGGCGTTGCTTTCCGCTCTCGCTTTCCTTTATACGTTTGTTTGATGAATTTATTGTTTTTACTGAAAATGCCGTGAGTTTTAGAGGCAGGAGAAGACATACCGTGAAACAAAATACTGGCTTACAGAAAGTCCCTTGCAGTGCTCTTTATTCTGAAATATCGGTTCTCTCTGGTAGTTGAGAGTAAAGAAATAAAAATAGCTGCTCTACTGAACGATTTTTGTAAACTTGCAATGGATGTAGGTGAAGAAATTGGCAGAAGGTTGTCTCTTCTGTGAGGTGTACGGGTCACTAAGGAATCACAGAATCCCAGAATAGTAGGGGTTGGAAGGGACCTCTGTGGGTCATCTAGTCCAACCCTCAAAATGAAGGACTGGGTGGTATGTTTGAAGTCTACTTCCAAATGAGAAACCAATACGGAGTTTTCAGTCCTGGTCAGTGTATGCTTTGAGCTACATCCCACTGAAGGTACATTTTCAGACCTCTCTGAATAGTAAACATTTTCTTTGGGTTTTACATCACTGAAGTAGATTGATGAAGTAAAATTTAGATGACCTGCAAGGTGTTGACTTCAAACTCAGGCACAGCAGAAATGGAGACTGCCGAGACACCTTCCTTCGTGGTGTGGTTGTGTTTGTGTGCGGTGGCTGTGTTCCATCTCTTGCATTTTTAATCCTGTGAAATAGAAGTGAATTATAATTCTAAATCTTCCTTTTAAATGCATTAGATTATTAATGCTGTTAAAGGAAATACCCACAAATGGAATTACTTCTGGAGGTTTTGTTTGCTTGTTTTGATCACTCGGAATCAGTCAGGCATTTGAAATTAATTTCTGTACTGGGTACCAAGTCAAAATGACAGATGGAACCTTCACCACCGTATTCGTGAAAAACACTTTGAAAACCTCTCATAGGTAGAAATTATAATGAGTAATTTAATATTTGTTACTTAATAACAGTGTTTTAATGAAAGCTATAAGGAAATTTTTTTGAATGCTATTTCTCTTCAGTTTTTGTACATATATGGGATGGAAAAAAAAAAATAAAAGCTATCTGGTGTCCACTGCAGCCCTGTAGCCACCGAGGCTGCGGCAGCGGCAGGACCGCGGGGCAGCCTGGCCTCCCGTGCACCGCCTGCCCACGCCGGGGAGAAGCGATTTGCTGCTTCCATTTTCTGCCAAGTGGGAGTGCGAAAAATGGAAGAGTAAGTGGCCGTTATGCAGCACAACGCGTTCAGAAGAGTGGTTAGAAGGGAGTGAAAGTGGCAAAGGGTCTGGAGCTCGCTGGCCTGAGGATCACGAACTGCGGGTGCAACACGTGGGCTGGGGCGCGGCGGGTGGCTTCAGGGGGATCACGATTAGGTCCATCGCTTTTGAGAACAAGCCTTCCCTCAGTTTCTTGAGGGTCTTGGATAAACTGCTGGACTTCTTGGTTTGGGCCTATCCTCTAAGAAGGAAATACCACTAAATTTTAATTTCAGATTGTCATTTTCATTCTGGTTTTACTGGAGGCACTCTGATTCAGACAGCGAAGGCTTCCTAGTAGATTCAGTGATGTAGCTTGTGATTTTTTTTTTTTTTTTTCCTCTTGGGATTTGTTGGGGTTTTGTCTCTCTCTGAACCTACTTTTCAAATGTTCTGATGCAGTTTGGAGGTTGTGTGACCTCATGCCAGGAAAAGCGGAGTGGGCGTAGCAGCACAAGGGCACGGCTTATCGTGCCAGACGTACCTTGGCTGTATCTTGATTTAAATCCATAGTTCTGGTGATGCTCATCATCCCAGAAATGAAGAGAACAGCGCAAGCAACGTGTTTGGCCTTATTTTTGGTTGGCAAAAGAAGCCGTTGATGAACGTCTTAGAAAGTAGATGTCCACAAATCAAAAAAACAGGTAGGAAACCTGACCATAGTTGTGTTTCAGAGGCGATTCTGGATGAATCCTGCCTGATGGGAGAGAGGTGAGGGAAAGGGAAAAGATTTTCCTTGCTCGTCCCTTGCTGCTGAGAACACAGCAGCCCTTGAAACGCCTGGCTGCGGCCTTTAGTCAGCTCACCAGTGCTCTCGGCATGCTTGTGGTTCGAGTATGTGATATAAGTAGCGTGGAGTGGTTTTGTTGCTATGGGAAAAGTGCTAAAAAAGGCTGTATCTCTTGTCGAGCTCGGATCCTTTGGGTATTTAATGTACAATTTCTGCTAAGGACACTCAGAATTATACCTCTGAGTCTAAATTGCTTAAATGTTGAAACATATGGTCTTGTGTGCTGTTCACTAGGAAACAACTGTCTGTATCCAAGCTGCCAAATTCAAATAAACTCAGGCTGTAGAAACAGGGAATCTGCAGCAGCTCGGCAGAACTTTAAAGTAAAGGATTTTTACCGAAAGGCAAACCTGATATATGGAAAAATGCTAATTAAACTAGTGCCATATATCAGTAACAGATAATTAAATGTTAATAGCTGAGAAGTTTTTCAATTAAAAATGAACTGTTTGTGTCCTCTTGATTTCTTCTGGGGGCCAGGTTCGTGTAGCTGTCATTTGTGGAGTTCTCTGCTACAGTAATCATTTTAATAAAATGCAATTATCTGCATAATTAATTTCTTTGACTGCTCTGCTGTGTCCTTCTTTTGCAGAGGCCAGAATGTCAAAGATCAAGTAGATTGGGGAAAATAAAAAATTCACATCGTGAAAGGATATAAAAAATACTTGGAATTTCAATACATTGGCTTCTATTTATCTCAAATGTCAAGGGCAGTGTAAAATGTATTTTTAAAATGTGTTTTTGTATGGTTTGAGCCCATTCTTGGCGTAGTTGCGAATCTAGAGGGGCCATTGTTCTTTGAGAGAGTTTGAGGGGATTTCTTTGTACAAAGTGACAAAAAGAAGACTTGGAGTACTGGGCTGCCATTGTTCCTGTGCGGCGCTGTAAAATTTGATTTGAAATTAGGACCTCAGGGCAAGCTCTTCAATAGCCAGTTTTTATTTTCTGCCAGCATTTTAATCACTCTTGGGCTTAAAGTGGATGACCAACATAATGCCTCTATGTTTAATAGAACAGTTCATATCTTGAAGGCCAGTTAACTGAATTCGGGGATCTGTCATCTGCCCAACATTAGTCTTTTCTGCTTCCTGTCTATTTATGAAGATAGCTCTCCAGCCCAGCCAGCTCTCAAAGAAGAGCAACTCTTTCTTTCTTTTGCTTTCTTTTTTTTTAAACCCTGAATTTCTTCAGTGTACTAACATCTCTTTTAGCGCGCTCTCGACAGAGCCAAGCGGCGATGCGGCAGCGCAGCCGCGGTGCGGATGCGAGCGCTGGCTGGAGCGGCAGCCGGTGTTGGTGCGGCTGCTGGATCGCACCAGATGGGGCGAGGAGCAAGGGACAGATGGAAGAATCGGATTTCGCGGTGAAATGGGACGATGGGAAGGGAAAAGTGATACGTTGGCCTAAGCCTCACGCGCCTCGGTGGGATTCACAGTACAGAAATGTGCGAGGAGAGAAATGAGGAAAATTGGGCAGGAAATGCTGGAGGTTTTAAAGACCTGATGTCAGGTGTTGCGCTTAGGAGATCTGCAGAACAGCGGTGTGGCTGCCGAGTGTTTTAGTCAAGCTGCAAGGGGGGAAGGTTCGAGGCCTTTGGACTATGTGAATGCGCTGGACGCGTTCGTGTTGTGTCCGGGGTAATTCGTGCCCCCGTGTGCTGCGGAGATGCTTGGAAGCGAAGGTGGCTGTCCATAACGCAGCAGTACAATGCAAAGTACACTTTTTTTTTTTAAATAGTTGAATTTTAAATTACACTCTAATGCTAGATTGAAAGACATGAGGATTTGAATGGATGTTCCTGCAGTGATTTGGTTCACACGTGCTTGAGCTTTGTGTTTGCCAGCCAGTATCCCCAGTCTGCAGCGACTGCTGTCAGGAGTGGCAGCTGTGACGGTGCTGGTGTGTATGACTGGGGAAGGGACTTAAACCACTGGGCTACTTCCCGTAGACCACTAACTAGTCGTTAAATGGTAATGACTTCTGATTGAGTTTGAGCTGGTCAAAGCTGACACCAGTAGCCGAAAGTAGAAGGGAAAATATTTCATATCCGTTACTAATTATGATGTTGTGCAGTATTATTAATTCCTAGCAAGCTTAAATTTGGGCTTAGCTTGCCAGAAATGAAACAACTTCAGACACAGATTATGATCTTCAGAAATCGCTTTGGTCATAATCATCTGATGCCTTTGTTGTCTTTATTTGTGCGTAATCAACAGAGTCTGGCTTGTCTTCGGCGCTTTCCCTTGTGCGGATGCGGAAGAAAAGCGGCTTGCCAGCGCTGGGGAACTGTAAGAGGTTAACAGGTTCAGCATCACCACGCACGGCTTTTCATTCACTTTCAAACGGAGCCGCGTGGGTGGCTGCACAATGTGGGAAACTCTTTTCATTGAAGAATCTGAATATTTTGTAAGGAAGTGAATAGTTGCAAATAATCTTTTCTGTAACACTGAAATAAAGAACAAATGAGCTATTCTCAGAAAATACTGAAGCATTATTGTCTTCAGTCATTTAACAGAGCTATACAGAAAAAAATATTCCAAACTTGACAGATTCATATCCTAATCTTTTGCTCCTTCATCAGGAGACTATGTAGTTTGTGTAGCTGATATCAGTTAAAGTAGAAGGAGTTAAAGGAATACATTTGCTACAGCACTGCATGAAAGTAAACATTTTGGGAAATACAACTCAATTTCTCGAATTATAAATGTCAGATAGAACTACGATAGTCAGCTTGTGGCCCACGGACTGGACACATCCAGCCTGTGCGTGCCAGCCCTTCGGCTCCCATGGCAGAGCTGCTGCAAGCCACCTCCTCTTCCAGGGCCTGTGGCTCTTCCCCAGGGCGTGTCGGAGACGACATTGTGGGGTCATGTCAAAACATTGGAAACCTCTTGTTTGAAGGTATAATTTTATTATAGGAGGGGGAAAAAAAGTGAAGTACTTGCCCTATTAGAATGTCTGAATGTAACAAGAAATTTATTGTGTTTATTTTAATAGCCTCCCATTTTCCTGCCGTCACCTGCTGGAGGTGTGGTTGAGATCTTTGTGAAAAGTAGATTTTTTAAAAAAAATCAGTGTAATGACTACAGGAATTCCTGTGCCAGTTCCTCTCTTAAAAGTAATTTTACTTTGCCGTTTCGGGCCACACGATAAAGTATAGCCAATAATGTAATAGATAAAGTATAGCCAAGGAAAGAGGCAAGTTCTGGCTCCGAGTGGAGCAGCCGGCTGCTGTCGGCGGGTCTGCGCAGGGCTGCCCGCGCGCCTCGTGGCAGCTCTGTGCGACGGGGCCGTGCCGGCGGAGCGTCCGATCGAATCCCAGATTCCCTTTGGAAGAGTGGCAGGATATATTGAGAATGAGATTTTGCTTTCATTATTTTAGGGAGGTGAAGGAGTTTTTCCCTGACTTACCTATTAAACATATCCCTGCCTGCAGGGTTTAAAGGGCAGGGCCAGGCTTCAGGAGTCCCCGAGTCGCCGTCCACCGTCCTGGCTTCTCGTATTCCTGTCCGTGATATTCGGCAGTGATACTGCATGGGTGAAGTGGTACTTTCGCTGCAGTCTGCAGGCATAAAGCACTGAGAAATTCAGGGCAGCTGCTACAGCTCTGTGGGCATCTGTATTCCCATACAGATACAACTTAGTGTAAGTACAAAGGATCTCCAAGGCAAGCCTGAGTAGGTCAGCGTTAGCCCTAACAAAACGTGATTAACTTTATCCATCTCCTGGTGTATTTCTTTCCAATCCACTCCAGTGCTTGATTTAATTTTCTTTTTATGTAAACTCAGAGATTTAGCTTCATTAGAATGATTGCAGGGATTCACTGCCTATGGCCTGTTGCTTGCTTGATCCCTCCAGGGTTTTCCTACCAAACACTGGGGTCTGGTGAGGTGGGGGTGAATTTAAGATGTTGCTGACAGCAGGGCATGAAAGAATTATCATGAAGAAGTTGCTCGGAGAGGAAATCTAGCAGGAATCCTGCTTGGAAAACTGAGCAGCAGGTTAGATCACGTAAGGGAGGAGAGGAGCCGGCCCTGGGACTCCGGCCCCGATGCCGGAGCAACTGGGGCTGCTCCTGGGTCGCGTGGGTCAGCTCGCGCTCACTGGGATCCAGGCTAGGGGAGGTCTGCACCCTCTTCCCCAAGCGGCGTGTGGTTTAGGTTATCAGTGCGTATCCTGCTCTTTTTTTTTTTTCTAATAATTAAAAATTAGTAGTAAAATTATTTTGGAGAGGTTTTGTAAAAAACGGTGTGTGCGCTTGCTCCGGATTACCTGCTCTGCCTGTCCGCAGAGGCAGATCTGCTGCTACGGGAGCCTGCGCTGGGTTGCATCTTTTATAACCGATTCAAAAACCGGTTGCGAGTGTTCTTCAAGTTTTAGGAGGTTAATATTGTGTAGACGATTTTAACCGCCATTTTAAACTCATTTTCTTATCAAAAAGAGGACTTCTGGCTTTTTCCGCAATATTAGATCTATCATATCAGAGTACTTTATTGAATATTTTATTGACCGTCTGCTTGCCCTGTGCTAACCTGCCTGACATCCAAAGTTTCTCTCTCTCTGGAGATGCGATGTCAGTTCTCGTTAAGCAGCTGAGCGTGAATTTTCCCTTCGTGTTTCCTGCGCGTGGACTCCATCCCAGCAGGTGGGCGCTGGGCCCTGGTGCGTGGCGGGGCGGCCGGCTCTGGAGCCGGGCGCAGGCGGTGGGTGGGTTTAAGGTGGTCGAGGCGAGGGTGCGCGGCGCAGCGCAAGGGTTTTCCCTCTGGGGCTCGCGTCAGCATTTTGTAGAATTTTGCTTTACACAAATGTAAAGGTATTGAAGAGGAAAATTTCTTCCCCTGGCACGTTAATTATTTGGCTTCTCATCGAAGGAAAGCTTGAAGCAGAAGAGGAGAGGCAAGTACATCTGCTGATGAGCCGAGGCAATCTACCCCCGAACACGGATTTGCCTTGCCGAGCAGTTGCAGTTACAAGTGCACTTTAATTGTCTCCGTTCATTTTCTAAAATTTGGTATCCGTTATTAATATTTCATTTTACTTTCTGTATAACTTCCTTTTCGAAATATAAATTCTATAGTTCTTTCTAGAAAAACAGAAAATGGTGTGCTGTCACCGTATGGTTTTATGGCCCCGTAAACACTTTGCTGGCAGAGTCTGCTCTTGTTGGCCGTTGGTCTTGAGATTTCTGCGCTGAACCTGACTCCCTCTCAGTAATACGCCCGTGGTTTTTGCTGTGCTATGTGACATTTACTAAATAATTTTAATATCAATTAGGTATAAATCTTTCAGAATTCTGTGGCTGACATGGTTGAAATGGTGGACGATTTCACTGTGTGCACTTCTTCGTATGTAGTGCTTGCTTGGCAGACTAATTATGGTGTCTCTTAGCAAGCATCCAGGGGAAGGGAAGAGAATTTATTCAGAGCCGTAAAATGTTTTGGGCCACTTTTCATGATGTGTTACTTTAAAATATGGCATTTCTAAACAGACTCTCACAATAACTAGAAAATGTGTATATCTTCAAGAAGAATTTGCTCAGAGCGTGCCGTAGGACAGCTTTTGAATCGTGACTTTACCTGAGCTCTGCTATTGTTGAAAAGCTCTCAGAAAGAAAACAAATTTGGAAGAACAGATAATTGCTTTGTGTTTTGAAGCAGATTTTCCATGTTGCAGAGTGGAAGAGATGAACAGAGTTGGTTCAAATGGTATTGCTGTGACTCTGCTGTACGACGGATCTGCATTCACAGCGACGCGTCTCTACCTCAAAATGCAATGAGAAAAGGAGGAAATTTAATTTTGTTGTGGTTATGGAGGTCTGCGGAGAAGCGGGTTCATGGGGTGCAGTCCTCGGGACGTGTGCTGGTTAGACAGCTTCGGGTTTTTAACGCCTTTGTTTTTTTCAAACTTGGTGTCAGATGTTGTGAGTTTATTTTCCTATTAGTTTTTGCTAATGATACTAAAACCTTTTTTAAAAGCTTTCCTAATTAATGATCTTCTTGCTCACAAACAAGAACTATATTGTCTTTGAGAAGTGCCTGAGTATTTTAAAACAACGGCCTGTTGGTAGGGTTTATTGCCTCATGAATTTGGGGTCAACACACCTATTATTTGCCAGAGTTAATTTGTGCTGGGTTATTGACTGTCTGGGTTGTTAGGGATATCTGACTCTTGTAAAAGTTACACTCATCTCAACTTGTTGTAATTTTATTCTTTGTGCTCTAGTTGCATGGTGCCACAATACTTAGCTAATAAAAGAAGGGAAACAGTTGTACAAAGGCGGGTATTTAACTTCAGGCTTGTGAGACCAGGGGAAAGAAGACTGTCGTTTCTTTTTATATTCCCTTTTTCTAACACTGAATTGTTTTAACTTTCCTTTAGATAAGGAGGGGGAAAAGACAGCTTTCTAAAATCGCAAGACATTTTAAAAAGTACGAGGTACTTAGGATTTGCAAAAGTGCCTAATGAGGCTTTTCAGATGGCTCTGACCGAGGTCGGTGATTGCCCAGCAAGGTGGAGTGGGGCCAGCTGGGACGAGCTCAGCGGCACTGAAATAACGCGGCTAGCACCAACTCCCCGTGGAGAAACTGAAGTGTGTAGTTTCACGTCTAACTCTCTGTACGTCAAGGAGAGAATATACCCCTTGGACTCTCCAAACTGGAAGCACAGCAGATGGTAAAACTAGCAGTTGGGTTTAGAAATTTCAGAAGTAGCTATCCCTTCCGTGTTTAAAATTCAGAAATAAATGGCGGTCCTGTAGAATCGTTACTTCTTCTGTTTTTCCAAGTGTCCGCTTCCACCACAAATCTGAGCCATATGGGGTAAGATGCTGGCTGAACTAACCCGGTCCTTTGCTATCAACCAGCCGTCAAACGTGCAGCGGCGAGCCAGCGTCTCTTGCCGTGTCGTGGCCGTCCAAACTTCAGTCCGTCAGCAGCAGCACCCAGATTTGCACCAGTAAGTCGTGATCTGTAGCGCGGGGCTTGGAAAACATCCAGTTATTCTGCAGGGTGTCCTGGGAAACGGTGTGCTTCTGTGGAGGAGATTCAGGAGAGCGAGGAGCTTGATCGTGTTGTCCCAGTATTTTCCCAGTCAGATTTTTCTATATGCCTAAATGTACTGCTACTACCTTGGGTGAAAGTAAGGTATTTCTAGAAATAACCTTTGCCTCATTCTGGGCTGACAGGAATAATTTTTGATTGTTTCTAAGCGTGCTGGCTCCTCTGTAAATGCAGGGTGCGCCTGGCGGAAGCGGGTTCTGGGAGGCAGTTGGTGCAGTCACTTGGCATTAAAAAGCAGCCGGGTGTCCTGACCGCTAACCCGGCCTGCTGAGCAGGTGACAGTCTCATTCTTCACCCCGCTCGCAGCGAGCACTGTCTGTTGGCTCTCTGCGGTGGAGATTTGTTGCATAAAAAGAGGGAAGCATCTGATCCTGGTTTAAGACCACGAGTCTAGGAGTTTCACTGGCTGCCATAGCAGTTCTGAGGACAGTGTCTAAGAAACTAAAGCATCTATGGTTATCTTGCGTTTAGCTGAGATGCACGTGACCTCTGTCATGGTTGCTTCACAAAGAACTGCCCCAGTCCTTCCCAAATTATTTTTACTAGTTTTTAGTGGGTGTGTAGCTTTCAAAACTGGAAAACCAAAAGCTGGCTCCGTTCATTTTCTCATGAAATTGTAGCCAGAGCAGTAAATTCATAGCTAAGAGCTTACTCATTGGCTACTGTATTATAAATAACTCTTCACCTTGGCCCTGTTTCTCCAGCCGTTATTCACTGTGAGTAATACTTACTCATGAGCACAGAGTAGCAGAGGAGTAAATGATTCTGCTATCATTACTCACAGTTTTAGTACCCTGGCACATCAGGAGGTCTGCTCTCAAGCGAGGCACCGCTCTCCTGGAGGAGAAGTAGCAAATTTTCTCTCCTGATAGGATTATCTTTGCAAAAACTACCCCAAGGAATGGCTACCGAGTCAGTGCTTTCAAAATCAAAGCAGAGAAAAGTGGGGAGAAACTACTGGTATTCATGTGGGATATTTGGAAGCGTATGGACCTGGAAGTGTGTTTCGCGTGGTTTATCCTTGGGCTTTGTCGGAAGCACAAGGCTGGGGAGCAGATTCCGAGCGCTGATGGGAGAGCTGCCACCTCCTCTCCTGCTTTCTCCTTGCTTTTACGCTGCTTTGCTTTCCAAGTGTAAATTAACTTAAAGGTTTGCAGCTTTTGGGAAAGATTCCAGCCCAAAGGTCATCGTTTCTGGGTGGTTTATTGGCTGTCCTGTGTTTGCCCACATCTCTGGTATTTACCAGCTGAGGGAGTTTATGAAATTTTGATGTAGGAATTAGGTTGTTGCTCATCTTGTACCTTCTTGCTCATATTATTGACAGTACCGCTGAACTGCTGGAGGCAGATAGCATCTCGGTGATCGCTGTGCTATTTCAGCTCTCCACTGCTGACAACATCAGAAGTGTTTTAACAGGGTTTTAATGGGCAGCCTCGGTCGTTCCTTGGAGGGTTGCAAAAAGCTGCCGTGAAAAACCTTTTCTGCCGCTCTGAGCTGACATGGCCTCCTTTCCTCATCCAGCTGCTGCTTGTTTGTGTGGCTGCGGCGCTGTCGACAACTCCTCCTTATTTGGGCCGGGCAAGTTAAGCAAGTTCCTGCGTCTTTCGGGTGAGCTGTGAAGAATAACAACGTGGTTGTGAAACCGCTGGGAAGAGCGGCGTGCTGAGGTGGTGACCCAAACCGCGCTCAGAAATCCCCTCTCCTCCCCTCTTAGCCCTGTCAGAGAGTAACGTACAAGTTGCACTAATGTACCATACAGGGCTTTCGTCTCTGTTTTCTTGCTCACAACATGTTTCCGAGGATACCCTGGAGCGAGACTTAACCTTTATTTTTCAGGAGAAAACGAAAAAAAAGGATAAAATAGCTATTTCTCCAGACAAAGCGTTAATTTGATGGCAGCAGTTTCTAGCTGACTGGTTGCTTTGCTCTGCTTGTTACCAGAAATGAGCTCTGAGCACAGCTTGCTTTGGACTATGTAAAAGCTTTCTCCTCCCCGCTTTGCTTAATATAGCTATAATGTGCCCTTTATCACACTTCAACTTGAGTAATCCCAGTGTAGAAATACTGCATAATACCCATGGGAAAAAGCACTGGAAACGTACGTTATAAAAAACATACCGACGAAGCTCAAAAGATCCACTGACATGTAAATTTAATTAAAAAATTGTAGGTTTTCAATGAGGGCTTGTGTCTTCAATTTACCAGTTTCCATGACTTCTTCAGCAAAAAGTGTTTCTTTTTGCATTCTTGGTGGAAAACACTCTGAGGGCTATTACAGTCCCCCAGAAAAGTATCTATTCCGTGTCACAGGGAAAAAAACCAGCCGAAATTCGTACACTTGAAATAAGTAAGAAAAATATCCGCTTTCCTGTTGTGTTTTATTTCTGTCCTTTTTAACAAAAAACTTTCCAGTAACCGGCGTTGCGTGAAAAGGCGCGTCCGAAGCTGTGTGAATGAGCCCCCTTTTCCTTGCTTGTGCAAATTTAAGGTATTTCAGTGCTTTCCATCAAAGGCATGAGATGGGATAAAACAGCCAAACCCGCGAGCGGGAGAAGAGCCAGCGGCCGAAGGAGGAGGCAGGCTACAGACAGGGCTCGTTGTCCGAAGTGTCGCTGTGCAAAGAGGATGCTGGCTGAAAGAAGAGAATCTCCAAGTTTTACTAAAAATCTTAGGAATTGCTCCATCTACTGCATGTTTCAAGGAAGAAGTCCCCCGCGACGAAAGCCCACCTCGCTTGGGGGGCTTCCGTGGGGCTGAGAGCGTGGCCCGCGGTGGGAGCCTCGCGGCCGGCCGTGCCGGGGAAGCGCGCCGATGTGCTGAATCCAGAGGGTGTGCGCAGGGTCCTCGGTCTAAAATCCGGAGCGAAAGGTTGAAACTGGAATCTTTTGCCTACTAACGCTTAAAAGGAAAGTCTAAAGGTCTTTGAGACTCGCCAAGATTAAATGCTTTTCTGAACTCTATTCTTCCATCTACTCTGCTTTCAACAAACGCGATCGGAAGCTGTGCTACTCAAATACCAGTGTATTGTAAAAACTACTTCTGCTTAATACCCGTTATTTCAGCTTTTAATGCCGTAAAGGCAGTGGCTTTTGTGGCATTTCATTGAGTCCAAAGCAGCTGTTCAAAGGACGAAATCCTTGGGTTAAGGGAGAGAGAAAACCCCATCGTTCATGGAATTTCAGCCCCTCGGGAAGCGGAGGAGCCGTGCGGAGCAGAGCTCTGACGTTCACACTTCTCTGCCTGCGAGCTTGTGGGTTCTGCTGTGAGCTGCAGCACTGAAAACCACTGTGGTTTTTGTTTCTCTAAGTTAATTAATGAAAATAATTCATCGGTAGCTGATGCCTTTCAGAGTGGTTTTTCCCTGAGTCAGCTTACTGGGGAAGAGGTTCATTATAAATTATAATTAGCAAACAGGAAAAAAAAAGTAGGCAGAATAAGGTTTCTGATGTGGTGGGCTTAATGTAACATCTCAGCATAGTTTATTTGGAGAAACTTGTAGCCAAAATGCTGTAATCTAGTTTATATACATTGTTCAGTGTAGAAAATGAGAAAAAGAGTTTCAAGTGTTTTGTGAGCAAGACCAGAACATGCTTGGGGATTATCTGTTTTAAATTCTAGAAGTTATCATCAAAACAGAAATTTCGAAGACGTGCTAACCTCGCATTTGCAATTGCAGAATTAGCAGTGTTTGTCTGACAGCCTGCTGTACGTGGGAGAGCTTTACGATCAGCCCTATGTCCCTACTCTGCGTGCCTGGTGTATCGGCACAGCTTGCGCTCCCCGGGGTTGGATGCGTGCGTACCTGCTCGTGAACGGCCGGAGACCGTCGTCTGCTGGAGGCTTGGGGTACCGGGGTGTCCCCAGCTTCGGAGCCGCTAGCGAGAGCCGAGCGTGCCTACCCCTCCGCGCCGCTCCTTCCCCAGCGAGCGGCTTGTCACGCAGCCCCGGTGCGCTTCAAGCCGGCGCCGATGCCGGGCGGTGTTCCGTGCTGCTGGGTTTGATCTTGATTAAGGGAGGAAAAGGGAGCGAGTGCTGGTTGAAGCTGATTATTATGCATATTGTTTGTCACCTTTGTTGGTGCGGTTGATGCTTTGAAGTTAGTCTTGCATTAGTGTTGTGCCTTAGGCAAAATTGTTTACTGCTTCGCTGTTCATGTTATTTCACTTGCTTTTATGTTCACTTCTATTTCGTAGCTTTGCTCTGCTAATTTGGATGTGGCTGCGTGAAACTCTGCTCTTGGTTTTATCTTGTAACTTTTTCTGACAGAAGCCATGCTTTACCATGCAGAAGGACACTTGTGTGGCATTGGACTAGCCAGTCAGGATGGGCAGGATGCAGATGTCAGGCAAATACATTTTTTCTGTACATATACATTTTCTGTAGATGTATTTTTCTATACCCTGTGTGTCTGGGGACAGGCAAGGTACTGCACAGCCAATAAAGAGCACTTCCTTGCTTCAGGGTTGAAGAGTTCCCCTAAAACTAGACCTTGTGTGTAACTCTATAGGTTAATTCACCTAAAATAATTTCTAAAATTTCCTTACATAGCGTGGTCTTCTTCAGCACGTGAAGCAAATGTGAGCTGCAAGGTCTTAATTAAACAAACAGGAAAGAAAATGTCTCTCATATTTCCCTGGGCAGGCTCACACGTCCGCTGTCCCAGAGCATCTCCTGCCTCTGCAGAGCAGCGCGGGGAGGCTGCGGGGCTGTCCGGGGCGCAGCACCCATCGCCCCGGTGCAGGGTGCCCTGGCGAGGGCCACGCTGGGTCAGAAGAAAGCCGAGACGCTGGTTCATGCTTAGTAATACCCATTTGTGTTTATGGCCTGGTTCTGAAGCATATTAAATGTATAAAATATGTATGTTTAAATGATGCATTTGGATCTTAAAGTCACTCCACTTTTAATGTGCTTTTAAGAGTTTTCATGACGACGTGCTTAGGTAGCAACAAACTGGGCTGGTGGAAATGTGTAGGGGAGTTGAAGTTTCGGTTGCCAGCTGGGCTGGAGCCGCTTCGGCCGGGTTCCGCGGGAGGAGGCGGCAGGGCTGGTGCCCGGGGCACTGCCCCTGCCAGTGATGCTGCCTCCAACTAGAGCCAGCCCTGGGGCAGGCAGGTATAGAATATCGATGCTAGGAGATACTTCCTCGGCAGAGTAAGGACTGTGCCTGCTTGTGGCTCCGGCTGTCTCCGAGCGGGCTCATGGGGAGCCCCTGCCATTGCTGCGTCTTCTCCAGCGACTGGAGGCGACTCGTAGCACCAATATTTGTAGTCACACGCTGCGGAGTTTTTAGGGCAAATTTTGTTTAGGCAACCATTGGATGAAAGCTATGAAAGCTCAGTTTTGTTTCTGTAAATCTCGGCATATTCGTCATAGGTTAGCGGGGATGAAGGCAGTCATGTGCAGCAAAGCCACACTGCTGGGCCGTGTGTTCAGGAATTTAGAGGGGAACGAGCATCATCTCCCTTTCATTTACTTTCGTTACTGTGTCTCCCTGTATTTCCATACGCTGAGGTCTGGCAGTCTGGCAACTAGCCGGACCGTTTCTAAAATGCAATATTTACCCTGTGCTGCTTACTGCAAGTCTGCGTCCTCAGCGCCAGAACTGCTGCAGTTGGTGCTGCTGCACTTTTAACGTTACCTTTTATGTTCCTGTTTGTTCCGACAGAGTGGCCGCTAGCACAGACGACTTGAACTTGTATCGCCCGCAAACTGACAGCGCTGGAGCCACCAGTTTGTCATTAATCCCTGCTAGTGTATCTGATTTAATTTTGCGACAGTGGATTAATTCTTAAAATTGCAGTGCTTTTTGCTCGTTAATGGTCAGTAAATGGTTCGGAGGGGGGTGGGGGGATGGAATTCATCAGTTTTGTAGTCATTTTAATTCTTCTAGTTTTAAGTTGTTCTATAAATATGTCTTTATGGATGTAGTTTTACTAGCTTAAAAACATCTAATTGAAAACAGTTGCTTAAATCTCTTTGGATCAAGAAGGCAGTAATAAGCAAAGAGAGTATCTTATCCCTGCAATCCAGAAACGCTTAGTGACTGGTATACTCAGGGCATGTGTAATCAGCTTCTTGTTTCATCTAAAAACCTTAGCTCTTTTGGTGTGATTTAGTACTTCACCAGCAGCGTGTTTTTTCTTGTCTCTGAGGTTATCAACTAGTGAAAGAAATATGAACAAATTGGTAGAAGATACAAAAACGTTTGTGAAAATATTGAATTCGTTTATGCCATCGTGTTGTGTGTATAATGTGTCCTAGAATATCACCGGGCTTCCGAGGAAAAAAAGCATTAGAGCTGCCTTCTTGTAAATTAACGTTTTTGCGCATTACATAATGTCATTCTTATGACTTCACGATTGCATCAGGCAGAACTGATCTCAGCCATTTCGTAAGGCACCCGACGGATGAGCTGGTAGCTCTTAGATGAGGTCAGCCTGGACATTCACCGATTGACGCTGCTTGTGATTCCAAAAGCAATGAGCTCCAAGGGATAAAAGCTTGGAGATACAGGCCTTTGCTTTCTGGAACGGCTAAATTCCATGGGTTTGGGTTTGATGGGGGGGCAGGGGGTCCTCCTAAATTTTGGGTTTGGTTCCTTGTCTACTGTTTGCTTAATGTCAGAGATTTCGGTCCTTTCTAGCTCGTGAGATGTAATGGCTGTAGAAGCCAGGCGTGATAGCGAGATCCTTAGATTGTTTGAACCACTCTGGGTTATGTTGGTAGTACATTTAAACACAAATTATCGGTGACCCCTCTGGTGGTTGGCCATTTTTTTAAAGCCTGATACCTGCCTCCCTCTAGCTTGAAATGTGGCACCGTTTTCCAAAGTGATCCTCAGAAAGTGTTCCACCCAACCTCGGAAGTCGATAAATGGTACACGGCTCGCTTCACAGCTGGGCAGCGAGGAGAAGAAAGCCAGCCTGTGCTGGGCGAGAGGGAGAGCAAACCCACAAGTCCCTCTTCGTGCAGGTGGGAAGTAAAACAGGTTTACTTCTGTGGTCTTCAGTGATCGTTTCTGTGAACGCCTGCGTGCATTCGTATGGCTAGGAGTGTCCACACGGTCAGCTAGGACATCTCATGAATAGCCAGCATGAGTGGAGGTGGTAATGTCATCAGTCGCCAGGACGCGGTTAGCTGCACCCCGGCTTGCGTGCGTCTTACTCTTCATTGCTTAAACTGGCAGACTGTGACGTGGACTTTCCTGGGAAAACTGCATCGCTCAGAAAGTTTTGTCGTCTTCCCTTTTTATTCGTTTTATTTCTAAATGTCAGATAACTTCATACAACTTTATTAATCTGAAGTATTAAGGAGTGGTGGGAGCATCATGTCTCGGAGCACGGGCAGGCTGCCTGCCCGCGGTATGGAGGAGCGCACGCTTCTGCAGCTCCAGCGTCTTGCTCTTTGTTCCGAACTGAAAACGCAGGGAGAGTTCAGCCCCTGACATTCTTTTGCTGAGGCTTTTTGATAAGCAAGTAGCACTTCACACAAGCCCATTGTTGAGAATCACTTGCTGTTTGGTGGTTACAGAAATGAGTAAGTGTATTCTGTCTATCTAAAAGCCATCTGTTACAAAAAATAATCAGACATCCTTTTTTCTTGTACATTTGTGTCATTCTGTGAATTGGGAGCATTTTATGTACTAAGGGCAGTGTGCTTGGCTTTTGAAATTCTGGAGTTTCACTAAAACCCCAGGGCATAGCTGGTTGAGGAGACCTGAGGTGACCTGTAAATGGGAGCTGCTGTGTCCTTTTGCTGTGTACCGAGATCATTTTAAAGAGGAATTGAAATGCAGTGTCCAGATACAATAAGGTAATATTTTAATCCAAAGAGAAAAGCAGTAAGCATTTTTATACTACTTGACCTCTTGAAAGCAGATTCAGACATTAATTATTTCTCATAGCTTTCCCCTGAGAGGGAGATGGGCAGTTTCCTCGTTTGTAGGTGATAAATCTGAGACAGAAAAAAAAAAATAATCAAGTGACTTCCCTGGACACAGAGGAAGTCCTTATGCAAGCAGGACAAGAGGTGAAGAGTTCCTCCCCGGGTGCTGGCGGGCACGCAGCTTTGAATGCTGAGGTCTCTCGGCCGGCACGAAAGGTGTCGGAGAAAGTAAGAGCTTTTTTGCAGATTGTTTAGCTCGTGCCAATATGCTGTCTTGGTTGTGAAGCAGCCTTCCTGGACTTCAAATAAAGTCTTAGTTTTTCTCCTAAATCCCAGTGATTGACTGTCTATAAACATGCTGACAGTCTCAAAAATAATGATGAGAAAGCTGCTTACTGTGCGCGCGTGTGGTGTGTCCAGCGGAAAGAAGTGAACGTTGTGCTTAAGCAGCTGGGCTGCCGCCTCGCCAGGGTTCCCTTCGCTGGGCTTCCCCAGCCTTCCTGGGGGATCTCTTTTTTCAGTTTCAAATTAATGAAGTTTTAAAATTAATCAAACATCTTTACGGGCATTGTCTTGAAGTTGGATTAATTCTTAAAATCTAAACTATTTCAGCTTCTCCTGTAGAGGAGGGGTGAGTCTCCTTCCTCTCGGTGTCCCTGGGGGTGCAGTGAGATGGCAGCCCTCCCTGCCTCTGCCCTGCCAAGTCGTGTCTGCCCAGAGCAGCGCGTCCCCGCGCCGCGGAGCACCGAACGCAGCCGGAGCTGCTGCGGGAAGAATGACCAGAAGTGCAAGGGCTTATTTGATCGCGCCCCTTTTGATGAGGCTTTTGATTTTGGGATTGCAGAGGGGATGGCGAGAGATGTACCCTTTGCACAAGTCAAGGTTCAAACCTAGAGTTCAGCATCAAGATGACACTGTCTAGAACAGGGGGAAAAAAAGACTGTAAATTCTTTTGGGGAAGGTTTGCTTCTTGCGTGCCGGTAGGTTTTAGGCACCAGGTTTTAGATCAGCAGCCAGACCAGCCAACATCCACCATCTACCTTGTACAGAAGGGAGGGGAGCAGATCCCCGAGGACCTGAGAAGCTCCAGAAGTCATCTGCACCCATAGAGAGACACAGGTGGGTCCCCTGTGCCAGAGTGCCGGATCTCCACGTGGTCCCCGCTGCTGACGGGAGCCTCCTGCAGCGAGGTGGCACATCCGTGGCTGCAGCCACACGCACTGGGACCACCGGCACTTGCTTCACGACTGGGGAGCAGAGTAAGTGTTGCCCTTCGTACCTGAAGGTGCAGCCGTATCTGCTAGGCGCTGGAAGCGTGGGACCATGCGGCTCGAGGCAGGCGATGCCCAGGTTCCTCACCACACTCCAGTATTTCTAGTGGACACGCTGCCGCGGGGGTTCGTTAGGAGCCCGGGGGGATAGCCGTGCCCTTCGCTGTCTTAGCGCACACGGGGTAAGATTTGGCCGTAGAAAACTTAGGGCTTTTTGAAGTTTTTCTATTTTAAAAAAAAAAAAAGCAGCTCCGCGAGGGACGCCGAGGTCTGGAGGCGGCTGCTGTGCCTCTGCCTCCTCGCCTTCGTACTCCTGACGGCAGAAAAAGGGAATTGTTTTCCTGCCGGTGGGACGCTGAGCAGAGGGCTGCTGCTAGCTCGCGTGGCTCCTGTGAGATGCCAAATGAAGTTCTGGTATCAGCTGGGGGTTTTGTGGAGTTTGCTTCCATTTGACGGTGTTTCCAGATGGAAGGGAGCAACTGGCTGTTTCTGCACAGTGTAATTTTCATTGACTTCAAATGGCCTGGAGTTTGGGGAGGGGGCTCTGCCGCTGCCTTTGCGGTAGCGTGAAGACAGATGTTATTTCTCGGGACGGTCTGGAAGCGTTTTCTCATCCCGCACTTCTGTTGTAGGTGCATGTCTCTTGAACAAAGCCAAATTCCATTGGAAGTGTTATAAAGTTAGTTGCCTTTTCAGTTATTTTAACAATTCCTCCTTCTTCTAGCACGGTAGGTTAGAAACGTGTTAAAGCTAGTGGTAAAGCAATTTATGAAGGGCAGATGGAGTTCAAAAGGTTCAAATATACCGGTTCAGTTCCAGCATCATTTGGATCTTCACACCTCAGTGTCCCAACAGGGAAACTGGATACTGAGTTTTTAGAGGTTTTACTGTAAAAACTGAGCCCTGCAGAACTTTTAGTAACTAATGGATTTTGCAGAAATTATTTGACTACCCTGGATGTCCATTAGCTGGTTTGCTTTTATGTCTTTGCTGGAAACCTAAATGGCTTTTACTTGCACTTTTTTTACTAGTTATATGTTTGCAAGAGATGCCTTTTGTAATGCAGTAGCCCGTAGGAAAAAAGTGATGTACTCAAAAATTGGAGGAGCATTTAATCAGAGTGTGTCCTGACTAGAGTTTAGACTGTGTGTTGTCAAGAAAGTTTCCATCTGTAGCATACCAGTCGCAAGCTGACTACACACGGTTTCAGTCTTCTGACTCTTGAGTCCATTCTTTTTTGTGTGGCTTTGGTGGTGTTAAAATTGAATCCTCAGCAGTCACATTGCATGAAGTCTGTATTTCTCTGCTTTCCTATGTGTCCTACTTTATTACTGGCAACAGATTTTGAAATACCCTGAAAACCTGTGTTTTCTAATACGGAGTTGATTGATAAAATACCTTTCCACCAAATGGGTAGGTTAAGAAAGTTTCCCGTCACCTTTGCTGAGCTGCTAGATACTTAGTAAATTTAATCCCCTGCACTATACTCTTCCCGTTAGAGGTGCGTGTCTGTGATGGGCTACTCTCAAAACTGTCTTGCTGATTCAAGACTTTTCCATCCAGGTATGTTCATCATGTGTCACTCATACTAAATTTATCTACATTGCATCACGAATGAGAACTCATTTTGTACACTACTATTAAGGGCAATTTGTGCCATTTTCTGTATGGCTAAATGGTACAGAATAAGAGAAAAACTAGGTAAATACAGAGATTTTGGTTGCCATTCCTCCCTAGTGTCAGGTACGTGTGACAAGTCTGGAAATTTTACACATGGAAAAACTGGCTGGCACAACAGCAGGGGAATGGGAAACCGCCTGCCATTTTGGAATGCTAGGATGGCTGTGTTTCTCCGCGGCGAACAGGCGCTTGGGAGGAAGGTGGTGTGGAAGCTGGTGTGGTTCACAGCACGAGGGCTTTATTTGGTGGTGGAAAATCTCATCTTTCTGAGACCGTTTCTCTTGGGTGTAAGTCTGAAGTCTGCTTTGTGTTGGGAGATTGGCATGAAATCCACAGCACTAAAGAGGATAAAGGCCTTTGTCTCCAAAATGGACAGTTTTTTGGAACTATAAAAGCAGTGGAACAAGAAATGGTTTTAGGTATATAAAGTTAAGATCCAACCCTGTAATCCTTTCTCAAGTAAAAATATGTTATAGATCAATTTTATCGATTTGTATCTTTTTTTCCATGTGTTTCAGAAGATTCACTTAAAAAAAGGAAACCTTCCACATTTAACTAATGATGAAAAAATTAAAAAGAGATTAGTTACGAAGGCCTACTCCAATTAGCCAGAATGACATCAGCCTCTGGTTCCTCTGTAGGCACCATCTGATTTCTGGGAGAAGCATGGAAGACTTTTTTAAAGAAATACCATTTCTCGTATTGCCTTGCTCATTTATGTGGTTGCCTTAAAGGACCCCACAGCCTGTTCGTACATTAGGGAACTGGGGAGCTCTTCAGCTTCAAGAGACACTAAATAATATTCTGGGAGCTGTTGTGCTTCTTAAATAAAGTGCAATATTTGAAGCCGTTCTCTCCTTTCCTTGAAATATAAGCAAAGCATGGGAGCAAACTGGGGCTGGGTTAGGAAGGACTGGGTGAGAAAGAGGTGACACTGGGGGGCAGGAGGAAGATGGCTCTCTGCAGAGAGAATGGGACAGAAGAAACAAAACCAAGAGGAGGAGGAGGAGTTTAAGGCAATGAAAAGACAAGAGACTTATTTGGTAAGGAAGTTAGAAATTATATCAGATAAATAGATGAAAACAAGAGCAGATCCCCAACTCGTGTGAGTTGTGCTGGCACCACTGACTTCAAATCAGTTTACACTAGCTCGGGATCTGGGCAGACTGGCTGAATTGAGACCAGAGACTGATTTTTTTAATCTGGACTTCATTGCTTTGTATACTTAAATTTGACATTTTCTAACATCATAAATTAATATGCAACAGAAATAGAACTGGCATAGGTACTCACAAGGAGAGAAAAGTGATACAAAAGATCGTCTGTCTGGTGCTCGGTGATCTTTGATGTCAGAGGCTCACGGCTGTTAATTTATCAGTGGTAATGAACATTTATATGGCCACTTGTATCTGTAATGAACTAGATATTCTGGCTGATGGACATTGTTGTGATTAGAAGTGAGATTACGTAGATTTTCATCAGTTGAGGTTCTGGCTCAATACATGCAGTTGTAATTTACTTTGTTCCACCTTAACATATTAGATTACTTGCAGCAGTATTTGAGGGAACCATACGTATTTGGAGAATATTTGAACACTTTGATATCTGTCTATCCATCCATCCAGACTGCCCAGCACAGGCAGCCACACTCTTTGCTTTCCCAGAAGAACCACGGCCTCTGACATTTTAGAAGTCAGTTTTACTCCTCAGAAAAATACCTGCATGAGTATTTCTTCCGTTTGTGTTAAGCTATGGGGAAAGCAGCACCTTTGGAATCGCGAGGCAGCCTCGTGCCTGGCCCTCGTGGGGTGCTGAGCTGAGGGCCCTTACCTACATAAAGAATTAAGAATTTTCTGTTTCTGGAGGGACTCGCTGTGGCGGTCAGTTTGTTGGCCAAGCACTGATGTGCTTTCAGTCAGATGTCCAGTTTGGACCAAATGATGCGCAGTGTGGTGCTGCGGGGTGCGTTTTTCTGTCTGCGTAGCGGTGGAACGCGTTGGCCATCCCTCCTCCATTCCTGAGAAGGCAACTCCTGCAGGCAGATTGAAGCTGCTTTTGAAAGGAGCCAGCACCGCTTGGATGTGGGTGAGGTGCAGCAGTTTGGGAATTGCTCCCAGCTGGTGGAGAAGTGATTTCCAAGCAAGCTGGGTGGCTCTTGAACTGCTCTTCCCAGTAGAAATGAGCTAAAATATATAGAAATTGTTGCTTTGACAAATAAGCTAATGAACCACTCAAGTTGCTTTATGTATTGACTGCAGTTGCTTGACAGTTATTATTATTTTCTAATTACATTAAGTTATAAATTATTAACAAATGTTTAATTTCAGTCCAAACAGATCCAACAAAAGGGATTTGTACAGTTATGAATTGCAGCAAAATACAAAATTGTTGAGCTTTTAGTGTATGCAAACCAGGAGACCCTGGTTATTTCTCCCGCTTTCAACAGCCAGTCATGAAACTTTCTTGACCTTTTCCCCTTTAAACTTTATTTGAACTTGGAAAGAAGACTTGTGAATTGTGGAGGAAAAAAAGAAGAAAGGAAAAAGGGGACGGGCAGGGGGGCAGAAGGTCTGATTATATGTTACCGTAACAGTAATACTAGCAAAATAATCCTCCTCTTGTGCGCGAGTGTCTGCTACTGCCGGCCTCGGGGTAAGAAGCTCACATGACGGGCCCGGAGGCTAATGCGGGCCTGGGCGCTTGCTTTTTTTTTTTTTTTGGTACATATTTAAACAAAGGCTGATTATCCAAACAAGAATTTGGACTGCATCAGCTGGACCCGTTAAATCATAGTTAGTAAAACTTGGCGCCCTCGGAGCTTGGAATGTTACAATTACAGCTGGATCCTCATTTGTTAGGCAGCCTTACAAAATAATAAAAGTGGAGATTTTTATCTTTATAGGACACAGCTTAACTCTTTGAATACAGAGAACCAAGTGCCAAATATTACCGTTACTGCTTAGGCGTACTATTTTGGGCTAATAAATGCAATTAAACAGTTGCGTCCGTGCTCGATGGGACGCAGGGCAAAGGGAGCCGCTCTGCCGGCGCTCGGTGGGTGCTGCGGCGGGCGTTCGTTCTCCTCCAGGATCGCTCTCGGATGCGGAACAAGAACACAACAAGCAATTTGTTGTTTGATCTCCCTTATCTTGCTTCTGTCTTTTTGACAGCGTTGCTGTGTGTTTAGTTGAATTCTCTTCTTTTTTGTGCTTCCTGTTGCTATGAAAGAAGCTTGTGTCTGTGTAGGATCTCCATGGTCCCCGGAGTCGGGCTGCTTCTCACCTCTCAGATGAGCTGGAAAGCGGTCTTCAGGACAGTTCTCCAACCGTTGGCAAACTGTGCTAAACCCGCCTGAGGCCCACGAGGTTGCGTCTCCACGGGGCTGGGCTGGGGTGGGAGGCGGCAGGGAGGCGCGGGCAGAAGGTGCGTTTCGTTTGACCAAACCGCTGTTGGCCGTCCCAGACTTGTTTTCCCTTCTCTCATCCTGAAGAGGGGGATTGGCTTTGATTAGTCACTTGCCAAGCCGAACTTTGGCTTTCTGGTGGTGTAATATATAGCTCTGGTTACCAAACAGAAAATGAACGGGTTTTTTCCCTAAAATTAAACACAGAGTCCTTATCATTAACCTAGCACAAATCAATGCCTTTGCATTAATTCACGTGGAGCAGGGCCAATTTACGGCTCTCCCTGATCAGCTCAGTGGTTTTTTTGCGCGTAGGTTTATCTCAGTTTCTTTTTTAAGAAAGCGTTTATTGTTTGTGTTTGCTGAAAACCTTATTGAGTCATAATGATGGAGACTTCAGCAGTCAAGACTATTCAGAATGTTTGCAAGAGCCCAGCAGCTAGATAATATTTACCAGGCTATACCAGGAGTTTATCTTTTGTGTTGTTTGCATAGTATAAAAGCGAGCATTCGTTAAAGTGTGAAAAAGTTCATTTTCTTTATTGTGACAGTTTTACCATGTTTCAGCATACTTTTAGTAGTGGTGAATAGCATAGGTAATATGTAGTTGCTGCAGTGGAAATACCATGGGAGCTACGAGGGCAAGGAGTAGGTATTTTTGAATGGAAAGGCACTGGTGTTCTTACATTGAAAACTCAGAAGTTAAAGATTTTTAATCAAGATAAACTTGCAGATTCACAAGGTGCAACTTAGTCTGCGAGAAGTGATAGCAACTGGAAATAAGAAAGACCTAAGGAAAAACTGTGAGTTAATGGTTACTCTTTTATTACTATTTTAATCGAATGACTTTACAACATGACCTTTTAAATTGTAGCTATTTTGAAAAGCAGCATTTGTGTGCCGCAGGCCCGTGGACGGTGCGGGTGGGTGCAGCCCCGATCAGCTCCTGCGCGCTCGTCGCCCTGAGCTCTGCGCTGGCCCCATGCTCAGGACAGAGCCCGGCGCAAGGGCTTCGTACTCAAATGCTCCACGTTTGCCGTGGCTCAAGGGGAGAACTTCCCTCTCTGTCCCCAGGACTTCAGGCAGCAGCCGCTTTCCATAAAACTCTTGACTTTTTGGCTGGCGACCCTTGACCCGACAGGAGGTAACGCTGCAGAAGGAGGAACCAAAACCTGGATTCTGAGGGCAAATGTTTGGACTTTGTCTCCTTTGGAGGCTGCCTGCCATGTGTATGAGTGGCCATGAAGGGTTTCGTCTCCCAGTTGTGGGAAGGAGTCTGGTTCTTGCTTGGTGTTCACCCAGTCATCTGCTTTTTGCTTAGTCCTTAGCCGTGCGAGAAGGAGGGATGCCCCCATTAGTCTTTTGCATGACAATATTTAATTTCAAGCAACAGTGTTGGGTTTCTGGCCAGAAGAAATCCTTTATTTATTACGTCTGCTGTCCTTGGGTTTTTTTCCTGTATCGAATAGACTCACCTTATGCCATAGTGTGATGATTGAAATAGTGCTCTGCTGAGTCAAGGGACCCAGGTTTACAGCCTAGCCACAAATGTCTGTAGTACCTGGAATAGCCATCAAGAAAATATCATCGGTAGTAAAACAGACAAGAGAGGTGAGCTGGTGCACTGGGCATTGCGGATGAGCTGATCACCTAGCTGTTGACAGAGGGAATCTAAAGTTTTAGAACCTGTCTTCAGACAGTCTGAATATATTTTTCAGCTGCCAAGAAGTCGTCAGCGGGAATGATCCATGGATAAATGAGAGCAACGTGCTGTATCTGCAACAGACACTTTCAATCCAGCAGCCTTGCTTTTCAGATATTTTCTAAAACACAAATTAAGAAGCCGTCTTGGATCAGACTTTAGGTAGCCAATATTGTATTCAGAAATTATTCCCTGTCTTAATTCTTCTCATCTGTGGTCTTACCTAGTTCATCTTCTCTTTTTCCCCTCTTCCTCTGTTCAGTAGATTTGTTCCTGGATCAGCAAGGGAGTGAAGGAGAGGGAGTGAGGCAGGAGGTAGCTGCCATTGCAGAGCTCTCTCTGAAATATAGTTCCACCCTCTTTCTACTTTCTTACGTCATGGATTTCTTGTGAATTGATGCTCACTTTAACCTTAAAACAATTCAGATTAAATCAGAGAGAAAGAAAAGAAGAAAGTTCATGGTGTATGAGTTAGTAAAATCTCCTCAGACAGCTGGAGCTATCCTTGAGAAAGCAAGCAGTATTTCTGGTCGAGCCGAGTCGTATTCAGCATCACGGAAAGGAGACTCTGGCCCTCCTCCTGCTCTGAGGTACTATAGGTACTGTTAAATGCCTACAAATATCTGCAGGGTGGGGGTCAGGAGGACGGGGCCAGACTCTGTTCAGTGGTGCCCAGCGACAGGACAAGGGGCAATGGGCACAAACTGAAGCAGAGGAAGCTCCAGCTGAACCCGAGGAAGAACTTCTTCCCTCTGAGGGTGACGGAGCCCTGGCCCAGGCTGCCCGGGGAGGCTGTGGAGTCTCCTTCTCTGGAGATATTCCAGCCCCGCCTGGACGCGGTGCTGTGCAGCCTGCTCTGGGTGACCCTGCTTGGGCAGGGGGTTGGGCTGGGTGACCCACAGAGGGCCCTGCCAACCCCTGCCATGCTGGGATTCTGTGGTTCTGTAGCTGCTGCAGGAGACCACGGGACAGTCTCCCTGGTACAGCCACGCTCAGGCCGTTTCTGTAAAGAGTGTTTTAAACCGATCATGGAAGTCAAAAAGCCTTTCACAAAAATACCCATTCTTTAAGAAAAAAGAAAGACTAGGTTTTGAACTATTAGGTTGCTGAGGCTATTGCTACAGGAGCCACTCATGATGCAGCAGATGAGTTATAACAAGCAGAATTATTTTCAATTTATTTAATTTTTAATTAATAATGTATTATAAAAGGGTTTCATTGAGTGTACAAGAACCACTTAAAAAGTCGCCGTGTTATCAGTGTTTTGGGGTCGCTGGAATGGTTGATGCGCGCACAGAGACAGCCGCAGCCTGCTGAGGCTAACGGGCTGCGGATGGTTTGGGGTTGCTTGGAGTCGCGTTGCTCAGTACAGGCGTAGTCTTGGGTGAATGGAATGGCAGCCAAGTCTGGTGGTTCTTGTGGGTTGATTGTTTGTTGTTTTAAGCTTAATTAAAGAAGCTTTTGCTTAAAAAGAAGGGGGGAAATTCAATTTAAATGTAGGTATCTATAATAACTCTGTAATACATCTTTTTCTTTCACAAATTGTGTTTGGAACGGAGGTTTACATAGATGGCCATAGCCGAAAATAATAAGGAAATTCTATTTATGCCACAAGTTAAGAATTCCCATCACTGGCAAATCTTAATTTACTACTTGGTCTTGTTTCTGATGGGAAAAATCTAATTGCTTTTGTACTGGAAATAAAGTTGATTGAACTCAGAATTTTTCCAGTGGCTCAAAAGGTTATTTCCCAAGCAGTGCTCTTTTACAGACTGCAGTGTTTTTTAAGTTATCCGCTGCTTTCAGCAGATAAATGTTCAGCGTTAATTTATGTAGGGAAAGATAGCCTCTTCATACTGATTTGTGTTAGACTATATTGATAGGTGGAACATTGTTTGCCTTCCAGAATGTCTCAATGAAAAAAAAAATTATAGAACTGATGGCAGTGGCACCCTAGAGATGCAACTGTGTGATGTAGAGATCAGCTAAAGAGAATTTCTGTGGTTTTCTTTGTTTCATGTAAAGTTCTGGGATTTCTTTCTAAAAGAAAATACTTGAGAACTTTTGCTGCCTATATGAACTGTTCAATCAATATTAACGTGCAACTTGTCAGGAGCACATTCTTGAAAATAACTTACTCTAAAGGTCCCTAGTCTTTGAATAGAAAATGTCAGCCATGAAAAACAGGAATTTATTTGTGGGGTTTTTTTTGAAAGCATTATGGAATTTCTATTTGGTTTAGGAAGCTAAAAATAGAAAATAAAATGTTCTTTGCCTTTTTATTTCAAAGACTCGTAGAATTTATTCACATTTATTCCTTGTAGTAACTTCAGTTGACCTGAGTAGTACCTGTTGGTGAGAGGAGAGCTGATCGCAGGCCAGCAGCTTTGTCACTCACCACAGTTTGCCTTCACAAACCTGGTTAATATGATCAGTGAAAACAAAGTTTTCTAGTGAGATGTCCAACTCTTTCTTTGACAAATTCAGAGCTATTTGGAGACTTGCGCTGTGGGAGGAAAGTTCTGCTTTTCATAGAAATCCCAATGGAAAGGTTCGAAGCCAGGGTGGTATTTTTTAAACTAATCAAACTTTTCAAACCTCAGAGGTTTATACCAAAAGCAGCATTTGAAAGCGTAGGTGAGTTTTCCTTTCACCAGGACCTTTTCACAGAAGTTGTTTTCCCATTGTTATTCCCATTCCATTCAGTTCTTTCAACCAGCGTGAATGGATCCGCCCTCAGAAATGATTGCCGTGAGTAATGGTGCTGGATTTTGTAGACATCAGCACTGAGAAACAGCACGAGTCAGAACTTCACAAATGGCTACGGTTGGGTTTGCTTTACATGTGGCAGAAATACTTAATTGGTGGAATTACTTAATTCAAGACACCAGTTGTTTTTGTAATTATGGTAACATTTTTGTCTGCCAAGTTGCTTTCAAGGTAGCAGGTTTAAACTGATCCAATTAGTAATGAAATTGGTGTAATTAACCTAGCCATTAATGAAATGCATGCACGCACTCTGGCTTTCAGTCAGTGTTTTGGGTAGGGCTTTTTTTGCGTTACCGTGTTACAGAAAGCAAATTTCCCTCCGTATAATCTTTATTTAAAGTATTTGTGGTGGGACTCTCTCCGCCAGGTAATGGGGGTGGAAGATGATCTCGAGGATGACTTTGCCGACTTGGAAGGCTTTGGGCTTCTGGTGGCTCTGGACCCCTTGGGCTGCGGTCCCAGGGTTCAGGAGCACTTTGGAGCAAGGAGTCTCCAACGAGGGGTGGTGGCTGCCAGCACAGTGCCAAAAGATTAACTGGCACGTGGAGCAAATCGGCTAGTTGTGATAACGGGGGCCGTGGTAAACACTTGACGGGGTTCCCCATGATGTGGCTTGTTCAGGGAAGCATCCGTGGTCCTCCGTGGACAGAGTCATTGCAAAACCTAAATTACAGCTGCCTCGGAGAAGGCCCAGCAGCAATCGTCCAAGATGAGGGCAGCTCTCTGCAGTCTGCAAAGACGCCGGTTGAACTCACGTGTGCAGCGTTATGGAAAATTTTACTTAGCAGTTGCCTTCCCTGTGGTTGATTAATACAAGATTTGAGTGTTCCCAGTCCATTAATCTTCACAAGCACATCTGCATACTAAAAAATATTTTTAAACACAACATAAAAAAATCACAAGCGCTGATAATTTTGAAGATAAAAAGAACTAAAAGAGCAATGATAAACTGTAGTTCACTTGCATGATGTGAATCCCAATCCAACACGAGAGAGGGGCTTTGCCATTTAAAATATTTTAATTGCATAAGAGGAAAACTTTGGAAAGTGGTTGCTCTCCAAGCACTGAATGCAGTTCCCACTGCAAAATGTCCTGGCCTGCGTTGTATCAAGTAATAATATCTTGCAAGTCAAAAAGGTATTAGGGAGGTGTTAGAGACATCACGGGAGGAGTTAGAGTTAATGGGGGGGGGGGGTGTGAGAAAGTTAATTATCTTGAAAAGAAAACTAATAGTGAAGGTGTGTGAGAACTAAATCCTAGGAAAGCAGGCTTTGGTATTTTAAGGAGCGCGTATCTAAAACAGGATAGCTAGAGCCTTTCTTTTCTAGCACATTTGTTGATACAAATACAATAACAGTGATGTCCAGATGCCTGCTGTTTCCTGAAATGGAGTATTTTTAAGGGTTCCCTTCATCTTTTGAAACTGCAACTTGATGAACAACAAAACCCGTGGTTAGTTTTATGACCCTGGATTTCTATTTATTTTGTCAAATACTTTTCCAAAAGCAAGGAGATCGTCGGAAAGAGTGCCAGGTGACTTTGTGATCCCGTTCCCATTTATCCCAGAAGTACTGAAAGACCGCATTGTGCAAGGCAGCGTCTGCTTCGAGGGGAGGCGATTCAGCACGATAAAACCCCGTCTGCTCCGCTCCCTGCTTCCAGGGGGGAATCGCGTCGGGAGGAAACTCGGGATCTCGCCGCACACCCACCTTCTCGCGGTGGCCTGGGCCGAGGTGCTGCCAGGCGCCTTCTGCCAGCTCCGGCAGCCATCCCGGCTCCGACGGCTGCGGTAAGGCTCGCCGGCGCGGCTCTGCTCCGGGTCCCCGTACCCATCCCTGAGCCAAGAGCGAGGCACCGAGAGCAAACCGAGCAGGGAAGGGCCAAAAATCTGGGAAATTTGATGTAGGCCTTATTTGGATCAGATTTTTACCGAAAGTAGCTGGATTCTAAGTTTGTTTAAAGAACTAATTTTCTGGACCCGAGCACTTTTATAGCGAGGGGATGTTGTAAAGGAGTTGTTTATAATGGACTTTATCTTAGACTGAAACCGTTTGCCAGCCTAATATCAGGAATGGTCTCAAAAAGCCTTACAGTGGTGGTAGCTTAAGGAAGGGGACCAGGGTGGGGGAGAAAACCTAATAAAAATAGCTGAGATCATTCAACAGTTATCAAGAAACAGATACTGCAGTTTTATAACAGAGAGCACTAAAAGTATATGCACTCTTAAAAGGCAATTAAAATGTATACTCCAAAACTATAAAACATTTTCTTTTCATCTGGAACATTGAGGGCAGATTACAACACATTAATAACGTTTTGTTTAGAGTTCAGTTTCTGATGGCTTCCAAATGCAGTCTGTGTAGATTAACCAGAAGGAGTCCAGTTCGCTTTTAAGAGAGCTTGTAAAGGAAAGCAATGTGGTAAGATTGTTATGAAAAGCTAGTGTATTTAGGAAATAGCACTTAGCAGGGTCTCTCTGAATGGCTGCCAGGTCAGGAAGCTGAAGTGCAAGGCTTGGCCCTCGTTCAGGCCCCCCAGTCCCGGCTCCTTGACCACACAGTACGTCAGGAGCATGTCACGGCGAGCCAGGAGCTCCACCACGCCTCCGCCGCTTGGCACGCGCGCTTTCACATAACCCAGGGCTCCGGAGGGGAGGGAGGCACGCCGGGGCCAAGGGAACGGGCTGCTTTTTAAAATAGAAATGGATAAATAAAAAAAGCCTGGGAATGGAGCGGTCGCTGGGTCCCGTTGCCGCGGGATGGGCTCCGCGGGGCGAGGGCGGCCGGGCGGCAGGGGAGGTCGCACCCTCCTCCCGAGAAGCTCGTCCTCTTGCTGTACCTCTCGGTAAAGGAACGAGGAGTGCGAGGGTGTTGTCCCAACAAGATCCATGTTGACTACTCAGAGAACTGCCATGCGAGGGGCAGCGTGGGCGGCTGGCTGGCATGGCAGGACCGTGAGGCGGCGGCGGCCCCTCCGGGTCCCCGGCGGCTGCAGCACCGGTGCCGGTCAGCCCCTTTCTCCAGGCCTTGTTCGCTGCTCCAGCTCGCCGTGTCTCTGAGGGGTTTGCTCTCAGATGGCGGGACGTGGGCGAGGCGTCTGCCAAGCTTCACGCTTGTGCGGGGCGAGGGAAGCCATCGAGACCTGAGGGCGGACGGGCACCCGAGCTCCGCTCCTGCCCTCGAAGCGGCGTTAGTTTATCCACTGAAAGCATTTCTTCTCAGCGTAACCATCCAAATTCTCATCTCTAAGTCTTTCCTCCATGTGATAATCTTGCTGCTTTGGTTAATAACAGTAATGGGGGCAAACAGCGTATTTAATCAATCCTGGTGATGCGTATCAGGTTTCTGCAAGTCCCACCAGCGCAGGAGCTTACAGGGTGGTCTCCAGGGAAGCCCCAAACCTTGTGTTGGCAGCCAGGCTTCGTCTCCTTTCTCTCTCTGTCTCCCAGAAGCCGGCAGTCCCGGTTTACGGAGGGGCTCTGGCTGAGCCATGGGCACAGCTCGGTTTTGGTTTTGGCTGGGGGATCCGAATTCAGAGAAGCTGAGGCATCCCAGTAAGCCCAGCAATGCGGTTTCCGTGCTTGCGTTACCCCCATGAATCCGTTCGGCACTTTGGTGCAGGTTTCATTGATCTCCGAATACCAGAACTGCTGGGAGTTTTTTTCCCTTTAGCCTGGTGACTTTTTCATTGCTATTTTGTACTGGGAAAAAGCCAAAGTGAAACGCACCGCTGACCTAGCACACGGTGTCGTTCTTCGGTATCTCTGTCCGCGTTTCTTCCTTTCTACCTCGCAGCCAGCTCTGTGGAAACCCACCAGGCCTTAGGGAGAATATTACGGCAGAGAAGCTTTCCTTTTGCTGAAATGCTACAGCGATATATTTGGTATTAAACACAGAGGGAAAATGATTGCTCTCCAGTTGCTCCTTCAAGGCAGACTTGTCCTTTGGCTGCGCTTTGTTTGACTGTGGAAGTAAACGCTGATCATTTGTACAGGCTGTAATCATGGCTATGGAACAGCTCTCTCACCCCTCGGAATGGATCCCCTGGTTAGAAAAATCTGCTTTTCACAGCCACGAAGTTCACTTCAGAAATATTTTTAGAGAGATGGGGGGGCTGAAATGCGTGGTTACGTTTAACACTTGGTACACGAATACCGCCTGCCTTTCTTGGAAAGAGCGTTGTGTATTTGTAACATGTTGTACATTAGCAGCTCGGACGTTTGATGGGAAAAATCTAATAAATTGTCGTTACTCAGAACTGAGTAATTATTCACAAAATTAGATGCGTGCGTGTGTATATGTGAGAGGGGAACTTTAACTTGTTATTGGTTTCAGACAGTGACTCATTAAGCCGTCCTAATGCCTCGGATATGCAGCAGAAAGACTCTACATGTTAACACTTACATTCTCATCTCCATACGTGAGGATTTGAACACATAATTCCCTGAGATGAGACTATACCTCTTGATTTTTATTTCTAAATCTATGCTAAACTGGCAGATGTTAGGGAATAGCTTTTAGCATTTTTCATTTAGATTCTGATTAAAAGATAAGTTGTTGGGTTTTTTTCCTTAAAACCAGCAAAACTAATTATTCATGAGCGCAAAAATCATCATCCCTGACTAACAGACATCTCAATCTAGGGTCAGCAGCAGATAATGTGAGGTCTGCAACAACTGTTGGATCATTCAGAAGGCTTCCGAGTCCCGGAATGGTGCTGCTGTTTCTCATTATCCGAAGGGCGAGAGGAGAGGAGAGGTTCCGGGAGCCGCTCTCGCCGTTGCTCCGCAGTGGCCGTGCACACACCCCGGGTGCTGTGGCGGGGCCATGTGGGACGTGGATTTGCTCGAAGCCACAGGGCTTCCTCTGCTTCTGACTCACGGGCACTTCAGCTATCGAGCGATCATTCCCAGGGACTGAAAAGCTGAGAAATTGGAGGGGGGGGGTGGAGAGTTTTTTAAGCTGTTCCACAGTGACTGAATTCCTTCAGCTGCCCGTGTACTTGAAGACCTATTACTGGAATAACAGTTTTCCCATATTTATGATTCATATCTTGTCCAGTTGCTGGTTATTTGTCACCACACCTTCACTACTGTTCTCCGCTGGCGAGGTGAAAACGTATTCAGTTTCTCTGCTGTATTCCTGTTTTGCTTCCTGATGTTGTGCGACACCTGAAATTGTGATCCCTCGGGCAGTTAGTAGCAACATGGAGCTGGGCTTGTACCACTGTGTATTGTCTAAAATCCATGACTCGAAGTAAAAAATGTGTCTAATTTAATTAGCTGAGAGATCATAATCCAATTATTTTATTTTTAATTTCTCTTTCCTGAGCTCTTTAACAGATGCTGCTTTTTGGCCCCTTGACAGAAGCCTTTTAGCCTTCCTTATGAAAATCACAGATTGCAGCCTTCCGTGTGGGTATTCCTGGAGTTATGCAGTTAACCTGAGAAGGCAGAAAGAAGCCCTCATTACATTGCTACAAGCTGCCAGGTCCTTGCTAATATTTTAAAGGTGTGGGTGCGTGTGTTGCTCTTGTGTAATATCAGTTCTGGGATTTTGTAAACAGAACCCTGTGAACCCTGAGTAGCCGAACTGCGGCGTAAAGGCAAAGCTAAAATTGCTCACTTAAGGTCATCTGTTTTTACTGACACACCAAAGGTCTAGGAGAAGGAGTGAGCAAGCATCATATTTCTCAAATACAAAATTTTACAGTGGGAACGTGTTATAAAACATTCTGCCAGTGTTGTTTCCCTTGGGATTTAGAGTGAGAGACATGAAGGCTGACAACTCTCTTCCTGTTGTAGGTCAGAGCTTCAAGGAACTCTGTAATCTTCCCACCAGCTTTACTCTCTCCTGGAACTCACGGTTAAAATTAGATGCTGGCTGAACTTTAGCAGTTCAGTTTGAAAGCTTTCAGAGGCAAAGTAAAACAACTGCAGAGGAGAGCTTTCTCACAGTGCCATTTTGAGAAGCCACTTTGTACAGAGTAACATGGTTTCGCTAACCGATGGGTCTCTTGCATAGATGTTATCATAAATCATGATTATCAGGAGAGGCAACTGGGCATCATGGAAATAATCTCTGTGGGTACTTTGTCTTGCAACGAGGTATCTTTCTTTAGGATATTACATTACCTTTTGATTTGATTTTTTTTTTTTTTTCCTTCATTTTTCACCTCTGGCCCCAACGTTTGTCAGTGACAGAAGTACGCGAGCGGTTTGCTGCCCCAGCAGAATGCAAAAGATCAAACAAACGTGGGGAAAAGGAAGGGTGACAAGGCCTTACAGTACGTGATGTGAATTACGAACTGCCGAACCGGGAGTTAGGCTGGGGTTCCAGGAACACAGGAAAGCCTCGACGTACAGTACAGGAGGGTGAGGTGTTCTGCTTAGTCTCTGCTGCAGGATGCTGTACCCTGCCCGCTTAGAACTCAGCCTGCCTTGATTACCCCTTTTATTCGGGCCTCAAAACAGCTTGTAAATTTTTTTATCATTCCTTCCCAGATTGCGTGGAGTGTATTGTAGCCTTTGCTTTCCTTTGTCCACATCTGTTTTCCAAACTCATTACTTTCATGTTATTAGGTTCATTTAAAATGCTGTGTTTATTTCCATCCCACAAGTTTATTTTTTATCTTTTGAAATAATGCAATGACTCCATCAAACGATGATTTATTGTAGAAAAATCACCGTCTGCCACTTCTTCCTGCGTATGAATTGGTGCTAGCACCGGCTTTGTCAGCAGACTGGTATCACCGTCAGCGCCGAGGACAGCTCAGAGATGCTGTGCTGGGAATACTGTTTGTAATTTCAATTACGTGTAATAAGGCTACAAATACTTACTGTGATTTAGAAGGAGGCTCTCCTGAGAAGAGCTTTTGTCTTGCCACTTGTTTGCACAGTACCTAGCACAGCGTTGGTCTAATCCTGATTGAGGCGGGCAGCTTTTCCTTACTACAAGTACTAACCTGAGCCCACGGTCAGTCTAGCAGACTCTGGGACACGGCCGTTCCTGGAAGGTGTGCAGCTGTCGCTTGCCAGCCTGCTCTGCGTTCCTATCTCACTGTTACCCTACGGTTTCTGGCAGCTCGGTGTGTTGTTTCTGCCACCCGTAGTTTCTCTTTCCAGTCTTCTTGGCAGGGTGTTTGGGGGCCGGCTGCTTGTTGTTCTGTGTTCAGAAGATGTCTGGAAGAGTTGCTTGGGCTGGGAGCTGCAGGTGGCTGTGCCGTGGGAATGGCGAGCAGTGATCGCAGATCCCACGCAGCGGCGCGAGGTGGGGGTAGCACAGCTCACGTGTGTTTAATCCAGCTTGGAATTTAAGATACGGAATACAAAAACACGCCGTGTGCTGGTTGTCGTTAGTTTCTCCTTTTTGTCATCGCAACTATAGGCACTCCTTAGATATGAGAAATTTATTTATTATTATTTAATCACCCCCTGAAATGCAAATCTCATTTGCTGCATAGGCTATGGCAGAGCTGCTCGTTGCCTGCCTGGTCAAGATGGGGGGGACAAAATAAGGGAGAAAACGTAACCTAACCTGGAGCTTTGCTGCCAGCCTTGGTGCCGACTCGCCGCGTAGCTTTAGGAGAACCAGACAGGTCTCGGTTGGCCAAATTCCTCTGGAGTTCGGGAATAGTTCCTTACACCAAAGCTGGTTTTCAGTTCTGTGGATCAGTGCATAAATCACTGGAGATTTATAGCTGTTTGTGCAGAAAATGTACATCCCAAAGGCATTCTGAAGGTATTCGCAGTAAACTTCTGACTTTATTCCCCGTCATAGTGTCCTACATTGAGGTTGGTGCAAAGTGGTATAAAACTGTATTTTATCAAAACTCACAGTTTTCTCCATATTGTCCTCTGGTGCTTTATTTTTTTTAAATTCAAGATGAAGGCAATTAGACATCTTGGCTTATAAACATTTGCTATCCATTAGTATACAGTAACCTATATTTGAAGTGCAGGAGAAGCCTTTGGCAACTGTAAGCAATTGCTGGTTATTAATGCCAAAGCTGTAAAAATGAAAATAGGAAGTCACTGCGTAGGCTCTGAGTGTTAGTGTTGTTTACATTCCTAATTTGATTCACATATTAACCACAATTAACGTGCTAGCTAGATTTCAAGCATATGTTTCTTCCATCACAGAATGTTTTTTTCTCTTGTGCTTGACTCCAGATTATTCTTAGCTGGAAAACCTTTTAACAGATTCAGACAGTGGGAAGGAATTGCGGTTTGCATTATCTTAGGGAATATATTTATTGGAGTTGGGTGAGGGGGTTTTTCTGTGCTGTGACCTTGCTGGGTACTGGTGTGTTAGTGCTTCGAGGGCTTCTATAAATCCTCGAGCACACGTTCAGCTCTGGTTGGGGGTGAATTGCCTTCTACGTGAAGCATGTGCCTTTTTTCCCCTCTCTGGCACTCCCAGATGGAGATGATGTTCTTGGTTGCAATTGGAATAATAATAATAATAATAGTTCCCTGTGAGTCACATCCACTGCTTCAGTCCTAGTCTTGCCCTATTGCCAGTAATCCTTCCTTTCTCACCCCACCCCCCTTGGTCTGAACTCCCTCATCCCCCCATTTTCTTATGTAGCCCTGTGGGCTATGGAGGGATTAATTGTACCAATAAACACAACTTTATTTTATAGTTTTATAGCACGATTAGCTATCAAATACTCCGTACTAAAATAACATTTGCTAGTCTGTTTCAGGACAAAGTTTTGTTAGGCACAGTAGGGCTTTAATCCCCGGAGGAGTTCAGCTAACTAAATATAATATTAGTTAACATATTTTACCAATGTTAAGAAAATACTTCTGCGCTACAAGATCGCTGTGCTACGATCCTTAGTCATCGTATTCAGTTAGCAGTCGTGGCTGTTTGCCTTTGTATGTAGTTTATAAACTAGTAGAAGAATTTGGTTGATTAATTCTGTTCCTCATATTTTTTTTAATGGTGATAGATATACTTTATTGGAAATTCCAGTTAGTGTTACAGACAGAGCTTGATTCTGTCATCAGGCTATTAATTAAGACATTATAGGAAATTGTTGTTTACATAAGCTTTTTAGCGCTAACATTTAGGAACAGCACTTTGTCCCTCTTGTGCCATTTTTCCACTGATCTAATTCCAGTGCCTTGGTGGGGCTCTTCCAGGTTTATTTCTGATACAACTGCCTCGCTCCATGCCAAATACGAGGACCTTCATAAAACAACGAGGACTTTTAGGGTCTGTGCAGTCAAGTGGGTTGGTGGTTTTTTGGGGGGTTGTTTTGTTTGTTTGTTTTTTTTTTAAGAACTGATATGTCAGCTCAGACAGACCCTGGTGGTTTTGGGAGAATATATTCTGGACGCTGGAGAAATAATTCTCTGATTGCCAAGTTGTGTTGGACTAGAGAATAATCTTCCAAGTGGTAACAACCTCACCGTGTAACATATTTAAGGTGAGACAAGTGTTTTTGTAGAGAGCAGTACCACATT
The DNA here is from genome assembly GCF_030867145.1 of Opisthocomus hoazin. Lineage (NCBI taxonomy): Eukaryota > Metazoa > Chordata > Aves > Opisthocomiformes > Opisthocomidae > Opisthocomus > Opisthocomus hoazin. Next base: position 14,510,979 of record NC_134433.1, on the reverse strand, counting down.
TGTAGGAGGGAGAGGTGAGATGGTCTAAGAGGGCTTTTCAGTTTCTGAATCCAGTTGGAGTTTACATGTAAAACCACATGCGGGAGTGTGAACCTCAAACCAAGTAAAACGTTATGAAGAAGTATTCCTGTGGAATATCACCTGGACCTTAGAGGTCTTCCTCACCTCCAAGGAAGCATCAGATGTCTGTTGGGAGCGGGTGGCCGTCCCTTGGGTGGTTTGCCTCTGAGCTCAAGGGCTGGTCGCTGGTGAGGGTGGCTGTAAGATTCTTGCGTGTTAAGGACTCTGAGAGGATAACTATCCAAAATCTTCTAAGTGACCAGATTGTTATAAAAACCACGACTCAGTGGCGCCTTTCCTTCTGTCCTCGTAGTGTTGACCGCCCTTTATGCTATGTTAGAAGCTCATATGTTTTCATCTACTATAATCCAAATGTATTTAGTCTGTATTTTATTCCACTTTGTAAACACGTTTTTTCCATAGCTGCAAATGTCTCCACAATTATTTGTTTCAATTTGTAAATTGAACAAAAGGCTTTAATAAACAATGTCCTCGGGCAGCCTCTCCTCTTCTTCTCATGAAGAAACAGGACTTCTAAACGCAGCAGCCTGTAAACTCTTTAGAAATTCAAAGGGGAAACTTCCACCATTTTGTTCAGCTTGGCCATTAAGAAGTTCAAAGCACTTCTTGCCACGAATAAACTATGTAGTTGAATTTGTAAATAAAGTTTGGAATTACAAGTTGGTTTTTAGGGGCCCGCTGCTGGTGGCATTGTCTCCTCCAAAACGTGGCACGGTTTGTGACAGTAGGAGCTGGTTGGAGGAGACTGTCAGGCACTCGATTGCTTGATTCAGTATTCAGAAGATACGCTCTGCAGCTAACCGAAATGTTTGGTTTTATACTTTGGATTTCTGCTTATAATTGCTAAGCTGTAATTAGACGAGTATAAGCTCCATCAAGCAGCTTCTGGCTATGGATACTATAAACACACGAGCTTAGACGTCGCGGTGGAGTGGGATTGCCAGGCAGCAGCGGCCAGGAGACTTAGGGCTGCAAAACTTTGCTGAAAATTAAAACTTGTCTGTCGGATCCCCCAAGTCCACAGCTGTTTCACTGCGTTTTAGCAGTATCTGAGACAATCTTTAGCTTCCCTAGATCCTAAGGAATTTGCGCTGAAGAATTCCTGATTCAAAGGACAGTGAATATCATTTAAATCACTTTTATGTAAGTGTATTGTATACTTACTCATGTGTGTTGATAACACGTACACACGCCCATTCATAGAGAGGAATTAAATCTACCAAACATTGGAGGGGTTGCAAAAGAAAGGAAATCTGCTGCTGATTCAATTTGTCTTGTATCCAGGAGGGATAGTCCTAAGGAATTTGAACTATCAAATGGCTGTACAGTTGAATAGTGATATAAGATCTTATTCATATTTCATGCAACTTGCCTCCCTAAGGCCAGATACTCACTGGAAGACAGGCAGTGTCTTGCTAGTTTTACGGCCTCTTTTTTTGCATCATTTTTAGTTCTCTGCAGACTGTAACTAGGCAAGGAAACATGACATAAATTATAGGTAGTCTTTCTACATAAGCGGATGCTGTTAATTGAAAGAGAAATATTAAATGACAGAGTTATTTTAAATAAACTTCCAAAAAGGGAGTGTCGTCAGGCTGCGTGGCGTCAGGAACACTGCCATCCAAGGGTGCAGAAGGGAAAAACAAACAAATTTAAAAGGGTTTGGAGTCATTCTGCAATGATACTCTGGTTAAGACTTTAAAAGGAAGACTTTGGTGCATCAAATTGATTACAAGCAGATCTGAATCTAAAGCAGTTTGGTGTTAGGCCTCGTGTTTAATTGGGGATCCACAGGGGAGGAGGAATCCCTCTGTTTCAGAAGAACTGCAGAAAGGACTTGCTGAAACTCGCACAGATGATCCTGGTGCATCTGATTTTGCTGGGAGTAGGGCTTTCAGAGTTAATTCTAGTTGAAAGCTGGAGATTAGCTTTTGGTCTTCTGATGATGAAAAATGGAGGCTGCATCTCAGGGAAGGACACGTAGTATAAAAAGCCAACATGAACAGAATAGAACTTGGTTGTGGTGCATAGGGATAACTTGCTGTTAGCAGTGATGATGCTCTAAATATTCTGGGTTAGCTCTTGGATTCACCTTTTTATCCCCCATTCCACAAAAATATGACTTTATCCCATAACCTTCCTAGATTTTTTCCTTTGCGTCTTCAAGAGTAAGAAAATGAGAATTATTACTACTTTGATATTAAATTATTAACAGCTCAACTTTTCCCATGTCAGGCCTGTTGTTTGCTACCATAGTTCCCCAGGAGTTTTGCTCGGGGGAGCTGGTTTTTACTGTGATCTGTCATCTTTTTATCTGCTAACACCGCATGCCATTCGAGGCTCTGGTTAGGAGCAGAGCGGCTCCCCTCGGGACAGCGGCAGAGACCTCCTCCTCCCCTGCCCGCCTTCTTGCCTTCCTCGCGCCTGAAAATTCCCACCCAGCACCGCAGCAACACGATTGCTCTCCAACTGCCGCGTTGCTTTCCTGGCATCTTAAGGTAACAGGACTCTAAGCAAGTGGTTCATCTGTGGAGACACATGGTTAGGGATATCCATGATGGGTGCGTGCTTGTCATTGAATACTATCATTTTTCTGTTCCAAATGGAGGTCCAGAGTGAACCAAGATGGATGGCCAGCACACCCACTCACGTCAGCTCTCCGCTTTGGGGAAAAGAGAAGGCGATCTGCCATTGTCAGTGCGCCAAGTTGTCTTCCTCTCTAGATAATAACAGAGCAGTGATCCTTTTCTGATTTACTGTTGAGGTTTTATGTGGTCTTCCAGTACGAAGAAACATTAAGCTATCAGTCATGATTTTAGAGCAGAAATGGAGAGAGGCAGAAGAGTCTATAAGGGGATTGTCTGAAACTGTCTCTCTTTTGTTTGAAACTTTCTCTCTTTTGATCATTGTTGGCTGGAACAGCTTCTCCTTTCAGCATGTTTTCAGGTGTTTCCTGGTTGGCACCGCGATGCCGTTAGCCGTCACTGCTGTTGGTAAGTCATGGCTCAGGTAAAGAAGCACGGATGGAAGAGTTCTCCACTGCTGTTATATTTGGTGCGTAAAACATCCCTCTGCTGGACAGCAGTAGTTTGTTGCATCCTTTCCAAATCACTCCTTGAGATTTCAAAATTGATGTTCAGAGGACAGGGATGGGAGTTTGGCTGACAGATCACCAGCTGGTTTTCAAAACCCTAACCCTTTACTGAAAAGAAGTTTTAAATCTCTCTCCCTGGTACCTGTTGCAGGCACACTGAGCTTTAGCCTATTTATATCTACCCATCTAATCCTTGGCTTTTCCATGAACAGGAGGGGTGGTTTATTTTTGTTCTCTTGCATTTCATGGGAGTTTTTTATATTTTTTTATCAGCCCTTACTTGGAGAGGGAGTTGGTAATATATAGACTCCACGTGTGTGGTTCCCTGCTAGGTTATACTGTTTTTCTCACAAGTCTTTTGCTCATTTTGTGCAAAATATGGTGTGTGAGAGTTTTGTTTTGGTTTTGGCCAGACTCTTCTCCCATTGACTTCATTGTTAGTGCTAATAAAACCATGGGAAATGTTTTGGTGGTAGGAGATTGCAGTGACTTGAGGTTTAAGCTTTGATGCTGTATTGGCTGCTGCATGTAATCTTTGGTAAACCAACGATAAAAGCATAGCTTGTTTTAGAAAGTCCGTGGGCTTTTCAGAATGACACTTGGCAAATTTTGATACGCACTTTGTCAAGTATTTGTCCACATATCAGTTGTTTTGTGCCTCTGTTTACACTCATTTTGCCTTAGGACTTGTTTTACTAAGTTGGATAAAGTGTTTATTATGTGGGTTGCAAAGTATGTTCCTAATAGTATGCTAAACCATGGTGCCACAATGGCTAGGAGTCGTTCGAACCTCCTGTTGTGCAACAAAGAGTATGGCAGGTAACCACAAGCCATCGCCTTGGCTATCTGTTGGGGAGACGGGATGACTGTGGTAGGGCAGGGCTTTGCTTTCCGCTCTCTGGTCTCCCTCAGCGTTAGCTGTTTGCTTGGTTTGGCTGGCGACTGCTGGCAGGACGGTCTCCGCGAGAGATGCTGGTCTATTCTACGCCTGGAGCCTCAGAGCTTCAAAAATTAGTGGCAAACTGCAGGAGCTCCACAGAGACCGAAATTTGAGTCGCGACAGGGTCAAGACAGCTTGTCGTGCTCGCTCTGTTAGCAGATGGGTTTGGGGGGCTGGTGGGTAAAGGTGATCTCTGCTGCAAACCAGCAAATGGCCGTTCACCCTGCAGCCTCTCCCTCGGGGGTGACTTGAAGCTGCTCTTGTTTGTAGCCTGTTTATAGCAGTTGTGTGGACACTTACTAAAATTTAAGATGTATTTTGGGAACCTGGTTCTGTCTCCTGGAAGATGTGGTAGTTTTGTTGTTTCGGGATGTCTCCCACATGTCATCTCTCAGATTGCTCCAGGAACTTTTTCACTTAGCTCTAACTATAGCTCATTTAGCAGCCCATACCTAATGGAGGCTAAAGGATTTATTCTAAAACACAAGTTAGGACACAGTCCTTCCAGAGCCAGAGTGCCTCCTGGAGATTCTGCTTGAAATAAAGAACACTGAAAAAGTTTGCTTTCCTTAATGCAATAATATGTAGGAAGGTAGGTCTTGTATTAAATTACTTTATATGCGATAAGATATGATTCTAATAAAGAAGGAGATTTATGTTTACTATAAAAAGAAATTTGATTGTATTAGAGTTTGAATAAGTTATTTACATTTCAGATTTATTTTGGAGTAGTGTCCGTAGGCACCAGCTTTACACTGGGTTCATGTATGCCAGGAGCTGTACAAAGAAAACAAGATTATTGATGCTTCAGGAGCCTTGAGGGAAGTTGTGGCTTCCCAGGTTGTATCACTTCACTCTGCTGAACAGAAGTATGGAAGGATTTGGTTGGAAGATTGCAGCCAGAGGGTAGTGGTTAACGGCTCAATGTCCAAATGGATGCCAGTGGCAAGTGGTGTCCCTCAGGGGCCCATACTGGGACCGGTGCTGTTTTAACATTTTCATCAATGACTTAGTGGGATCAAGTGCACCATCAGCAAGTTTACAGATGACACCAAGCTGAGTGGTGTAGTTGACACACAAGAAGGGTGGAATGCCACCCAGAGGGACTTGAACAAGCTCGAGAAGTGGGCCCGTGTGAACCTCATGAGGTTCAGCAAGGCCAAGTGCAAGGTCCTTCATCTGGCTCGGGGCAACCCCTGCTGTCAATATGGGCTGGGGGATGCAGGGATTGAGAGCAGCCCTGCCAAGAAGGACTTGGGGGTACTGGTGGATTAAAAGCTTGACATGAGCCACCAGTGTGCGCTGGCAGCCCAGAAGGCCAACCATATCCTGGGCTGCATCAAGAGAAGCGTGGGCAGCAGGGCAAGGGAGGTGATTCTGCCTACCCCACCTGGAGTCCTGCATCCGGCTCTGGAGCCCCCAGCACAAGAAGGACATGGAGCTGTTGGAGCAGGTCCAGAGGAGGGCCACAGAGATGATCCGAGGGCTGGAGCACCTCTCCTATGAGGAAAGGCTGGGAGAGTTGGGACTGTTCAGCCTGGAGAAGAGAAGGCTCCGGGGAGACCTTAGAACAAGCCTTTCAGTACCTGAAGGGGCCTGTAGGAAAGATGGGGAAAATACTTTCAGCAGGGCTTGTTGCGACAGGACAAGGAGCAGTGGCTTTAAACTAAGGGAGGATAGATTAAGACTAGATACAAGGAAGAAATTTTTTACCGTAAGGGTGGTGAAACACTGGCACAGGTTGCCCAGAGAGGTCGTGGAGGCCCCATCCCTGGGAACACTCAAGGCCGGGTTGGATGGCGCTCTGAGCAACCTGGTCTAGTTGAAGATGTCCCTGCTCACTGCAGGGGGGTTGGGCTAGATGACCTCTAAAGGTCCCTTCCAACCCAAAGCTTTCTGTGATTCTATGCTTCATGTAGAACCTTGCCCCTTCACTACCGGAAAGTAACATTTACGTTGAGAATGGAGTTGAAAGTGTTCACCTGATCAAAACCTAGTCGGCTGTTTAGTGGGACCCCCTAACAGGCATCTTAGGAAATCCTTTTGCCCCCGAGTTTTAAAATCTATTACTTTTACAGTTGTATTAAATACAAGTATTCATCTGACAGCAGGTACAACTGAGATCCATGGGTGTGTCAAAGATGAAGAGCTAGTTGACTTAGATGAGGTGCAAATTGGGATCACAGGCCTGCTGGGGTGGAGTGATTTACATTCTCTAGTTACAGCAGTTAATTGTGGGGACCCTTTTTTTTGTTTGCTGTTAGATCAGTTTGTCACAGGCAATCTGCTGAGCATCAGGACCTGGCGACTGAAGGGCCCGTTACCTATTTTGCATACCATTTCATGTAAATTATTTAATGGAGAAGAAAATCAAAATGCCTTCTACTTTCTGCTCCAGGATTGTAGACCTGAAATTCTTATTTCAAATTCTTCTCCGCAGACACCCAAGGAGCCAGAAGTGTTAAAGGATTAAGTCTTCTAAAAATGCATGTTTTGAAATAGAATTTTTAACTATTGATGCCTTTTTTAAGCCTAATGAAGGGCTAAATCTGGCAATCGGCCTCCCTCACAGCGTTGTGCCGCTTATCGCCATGTCTGCAGGTAGTGACCCTGCCTGGTACAGGGAATTTGAGCACTTTAAAGAAATGGTGGTGACCCTGATCAGTCCTTTTTAGAGCTGGGAAATGAAACCAAAGCTCTCTAAAGGGTCTCTGGAGGACATAGCACAGACCAGAGGGTCCATCCCTGTGAAGGACCTGTTCTTGCCTGTTCGGCAGTCGGGGACGGTGCTGGGAGGCTCCATGGAAAAGGCAGCGCGTTCCCCAGCTTCTGTTACCTTTTTGGTGTAATTCCCACGGAGCAGAACGGGAGCGGTTCGTCTCCGCTCCCGACCCTTGACTGCGCTCTTCGTTCCAGCCTGCCAAGTTTCCACTCCTTTTGCAGGCACATGCATGGAGACGGGAGGGAAAGGGCAGGGTCTGCGGGCAGCTCGAGCACCCTTCCTTCCCCAGAAGCTTCATGCTGCTCGCACGCGGGAGCGGGAGGGTGATGCCCTGTGCTGCCGCCGGACGGGCCTGTGCAGGGAGTGCGAGGTGTGAGCTGGCTGGTGTGACGTGAGTCCATCTCCTTCCCACGGCTGTCCACAGCATTCTTCTCTCCTGTCTTCTTCAAGAGCTTGCGGCTGCCCCTGTGCTGTCTGCAGGGTGCAAATCAACTTTAAGAAAACTATACCTTAAAAGAAGTTGTCATTAGACACCATTACAGAAGGTTGAAGGATGCTTCAAAACCATTCCTTGTGTGAAAACAAACATCTATGGAGGCTTTTAAACCCCTTTCATACATGGACTCTTCTGTTAAGAGAATAGTGGTCCAGCGTGGCTGGTACCCAGCAGGGGCAGCTTGCTGGCTTTTCCTAAATGGGCAGAGAAGAAGCATCGTGGCATTTGTTTCTGTGTACTAACCCAGTCGTTCTGGGTGTTCGTACGCACGCTTCTGACAACCCTGCCTGAGCATCCATCGATGCCTCTAGGATGCAGCCTGTCGCGTCGTGAAACAGCGGCAGGAAACCTTTGTGATAAAGTTACATCCGATGATCGTCTTGCCTTAGGTCGAAGCTAATTTTTGTTTCAAAGCATCGCTGTCTAAATTGCGTCTGTTCGTCAGATTAAACAAAAGGAATCTAAGGTAAAAATAAAAGAAAGGATTGCCCTTTGCAATGCAGTGACTGCGAATGATTGATGCTTAGAAGTTGAATAATGAATGTTTTGCACCCTCCCAGCAGTAACCTACAGGAACACTCGGTGCTCTGCCCCAGCAGCACCTCACCGCCATGTGCCGGCCCGATGCCCTGCCCCTGCCGCTGCTAGGGACAAGGGACCAGCGCCCTGTGAGCAGAGCGGGGTCTGTCCGTAGAGGAGGAACTTGAGTCTGAAGTTTGCCCCCGAGACAGCTACCCAGAGGAATTTCAGCCTCACTGGCAAGAGGGAGGGGTAAAGAATGAGCTCAGTCACTCAAAGGGAAATTCAGCAAACTTTAGAATAATGCAGCTGGATTGCCGAGGTTTTGTATAGGTTGCAATATGCTGGTTAATGAATGTTAAATTAATATGTCAATATTTCCATTGCCCAGCCTTTTAGGGAAGACAGCGTAGGGTAGTGTAGCATGAATATAAAAAACTGAAATGTCCAGCGCGTGTTTGTGCAGGGTTCATTTTTTAAGGGCAGCTTGATCTGGCCGGAAAGTTTCCAGTCTGAGCAGTGGCAGCTGAAAGGCACCGTTGCTCCCTTCCTGGGCTGGAAATGTGCAGGGCGGTTCTGCGCGTGTTTCGTGGCTTCCCTGTGCGTTCCCCCAAATGGGAACATCAAAGCCTATTGACACTCTGATGAATTTTAGCCTGATTTTCTTGTTCCTATATGGAGTCCTACTGTGCTGGGATCGCTAGGATTCTGGGGAAGGGAGAAGACAGTCTGTAGATGGTCCATCTAGTGTGTAGATGGAGGAAGGCTTAATTAAACCCACAGCATTTCGAGTGGGCCTAGATCTGGTCTGTGTGTTCGTATCATTTCCATTGAAACCAATTAGGATTGTATTCACACGTGTGAGAGCCGAGCGGCTGACGCTCGGGGTCGCTTGAAGGGTGCAGGGTTGCTGTTGCTTGGTGAGTCTTCCTCTGCCCCGTAGGACTCGCGTACCGAATGTCTGTTTGTATCCGCAGTTTTCCTAGAAGTGCTCATTGCAGACCGAGATCCCACTGTAAATGGTACGGTAAAAATGCCAAACAAAAGGGGGATTGCTCAGGAGAAGAACTTGGAGCCGAAAGAAGAGGAGGCAGTGATGAGGTGCAGCCACGTACATCGCCTCTGAAGGGGCAGACGGTGCCCCTTGTTCCTAGGCACCTGGTTTATAACCTCCAGTGGTCTCGGTGGGGTCACCCGCGCAGGCAAGGGTGACCCAGTGCCCAAGTATGGCTTCACTGCGGCCCGAAGTTTTATGCTTTGCACATCTAATCCTGTTGACCCAGTTGAGTTCCTGGTGGTGGTGTGAATCTCCCAGTATTGAGTTCATATTAGAAATGGGTTTGGTTTTTTAAATGAGTAGCAGAGAGTTCCATGGTTTTACAGTGCAGAAGTAACTGGTCATTTCCCTAAAAAATGATGGATTTGAAATCCATTAAAATGAGAGATTTCTGTCTTGTGACAAGAGCTTAATAGCTTCTTGCGTTTGTGTTTGGAAACATATTCTTTGAACTTTTGTGTAACATTCAGCCAGTATAAGGCAAACATTCTTCTCCAGTTGGTAATAGGCTGTCTGGTGTCTGTAATTCAGTTATTTAGCTTTAAAATTAACTGTATATATTTGTAAGTTTTTAATTAAGATGTGTTTCTACTCGGAGCTTTTCAGAGCTTACTTAGATGAGCATCAAACACTACATAGTTTGGGTCTTTACTTTCTGCCTATTAGCTGCTCCTTCTCTGCTTATAAATTTCTGATGACAGACATAAACATTTACCTCCGTAGGCATTACTTAACTCTGAGATCACTTTGTTCTATAAATACAAATAAATACAGGGCGCTTTAATGGGCGCGGGGGAAGCCAGCAGTGAAGTGGTTAACGGGCTCTGCCGGCAGCCTGGCCCGCAGGAGCTGGCGGTGGGGAGCAGGGGGGACGCCAGCCTGTCTCTAAACTTTTTGGCCCTCCCTGAGTGCAGAGATGAAGGAAGAGCCCTCTATAAATCACTGGAGATTAGAGACCCTGTTCTTGCCGACTCTGCAGGGTTGCACTGCTTAATGTCAAAGCCTCACGTATTACTTTAACAGCACTCCTTTTCTTTATTAAATCCACTTTGAAATAAAAAAATGATGATCTTTCCAGTGAGGGGGAGAAGGCCTAAAAGGATTTAGAAAGTATCTGTTATGTTACATTACGGAGACTAATAACTGTACAGGGAGTAGGTAACATTTTTGCACCATTTCAGAAAGTAAAATGGATAGACTTTACAGAGTTTTCCTCCTTCAAAATATTTACTGCTGTTGATTTTGACCAACTTTAGTGGGCTTCTTAGTAAAGGTGGACCGAGCGTGAACGCTGGCGGGGATTTCCTTCCAGGTTTGCAGAATTAAATTTGCGTCTCCGTTTTTGCACGTTCTGCAGCATCTGGTTTGAGATGATTTTTTTTTTTTTTAACTTTGGATTTATTCTGGCTGAATTTTGTTCTGTCTCTATCTCCATCTGAGTATGATGAAGACATATTTTAAACAGCTGTATCTGTGTCAAATGTCAGTGTTTGCTCGCAGCCTCGCTGTCTTGAGGACATACGGAGGCTTCTAGGCACTGCATATTTATCTACTATTGTGACCTGATTTTCTTCTGATTTTTCTGAAGTCACGTTAAGCAGGATATTGTATTTTTTGAATGTGCCAAGTTGGTGTGATTGTTTATACGTAAAATGCTGTTGTTTTTCCACATGTATCGTTACCTCATTTAATACATCGCGTCCCAGCTAACAAGTATTCGAAGCCGAAGGAACTGCACGTATGTATTTTTTCCTGCACAGAAGTGTTTCAGATCCCCCAGGTCATTTAGTATCCATTAGGACACGAAAGCTTCTTACTGTTTTCTCATTAATAGTCAAGTCTGTTACCACGACAAAAACAATTTCGGAGAGACGGGATTCTTTGAGAAACCTCCCTGATGAAAGTCCTGGAAATCCTAACAACAAATGTTGTCAACTTAGATTTCAGTGAAGCATTTCTTTTTAACTGTGCGGCATTATGCCCCAGGAATGTAGTTTTTCTTTTAGTCTCATGACTTTAAACATAACATTGGCATGAAACCCATTAGGAATAACAGATTTATAAGCTTTTGTTGATGGATTCTGTTCAAATGCAGTAGAATGGAAGGTGAAAATATTTTTAGTCTTTAAACGTATTAAAAATAAACTGTGATTACTTTATTTCTGTACTTTTGAAGTCATTTGCTTCTTTGCAACTGTGCTCACAGTGTTTTTCTACCCGTTCGCAGTTCATTTATGGTACAGTTTTGAAGTTTGGAAACAGTTCACACCTATAAAGTGTGGTTTTGCATTTGCCAGGGAAAAGGAATATTGTTTTGCAATGTATCTTATCCAAAAGTTGACAAGTAACAGCTTTTTTGCGAGTTTATTCTGACAAGCAGCTTGAAGGTATCACCTTTGTAGGCGGCTGCCCGCAATGAATTGCAGATATTCATTTATAGCTGTTTGTACTCTGTGTGTTCTTTCATGTGTTCAGGAATATTGCCCAGTTCGAAAGTATGAGCTCTTAAAATAACTGGAAACGGGGGTGGGGTCAAGATATTGTATAAACACAGCGAGTTGCTGGGACTGGGGAGATGCATATTTAAGAATACAGCCTCGGCGGTGAACGTTTCACAAGTGCGCTTTTTAGCCGCGAGAAAAGCGGAGCAGAAGGTTATCATAAGGCCGAGCGCAGTGGTCCCGAAGCCGACTTTCAGCCCAGCAGTTAGTGTTTTATTAGGAGAGAACAACTCTATAAAAGGAACAGGAGATTCAATCATAATATAGTGGGGTGACATGAAGGCAGCTGACAGCATGGCTTCAAAACCCATTTAAGATCCAAGAAAAGTTGCCACAAGTAATGTGCTGCAGCTGGGGAGATCGTTTCGGAAAAAGCAGAACCTGCCCTAGCCCTGCGGATTTGCGTTCTGGAGCAGACCCGTCGCCTCGCACGGAAAGCCGGGGCTGGGCGTTCGTTACCACACACAGTCAGAACTGGGCACGATCGCTCGCCCGGTGTTTTGTGTGTGTTTTTCCTTCTTTTTTTTCTGAAAAGTGGTTTGGGGAGAAGGGGGAAGCGATGACCGGTTTGGTGGTTCGGGTTGGAAAGAGAGCGAACAAAGCCTTCGCTATGAAGTGCCGGAGCGTGTGCTTCGGGACGGTGTTTGCTGGTGTAAGCAACGCTGCCAAGAAAGGCCATTTTGAACAGAGAAAGTGCTCTCGTTAGGGAGTTTTTAACAGTACATGAGGAAGTGAAATGCGATTTTAAAGGAAAAAATCCTATTTTCTTCCCTTTAATTCTTCCTGATAACTGGCAGTTTAAGAAGTCGTCATTTTTTACATGAGCCACCAGTCAGCTTTGCTTGGTGGAGCAAGCTGAAGCACCGCTGGCGGTGTCCTCCTGCTCCCTGCCTGTGGTACCCGTGACTGGGAGCCAAGTCCTCAGAGGTGCAAAGCACTTGTAAACCTAAGGCAAAGGCTGGAATATTTAAAAATTGTAAACTTTGTGCCAGAGCTGGTTTGGTTTGTGTCTGCTTAAACCCGAGTATGGGTGATTTGGAGTCCTTTGGAAATAGGATGCTGAAGTGCTTCTAGCTGAAGAAGGTCTATTTAAAAGCCTTGCTACTTCGTTAGCTGAGAGAGACTGTTAAATTTGCTTTTTTTGAACAAATTTGGGAGAAACCTTCTGCCTGCTGTCGTGTGAGGAGAGCATGGGGCGGTCTGTGTGTGTGGCTTGAGGTGGGCAGTGGTGGGTGGGGGTTGCTGAGACGGGCTTTCAGAGGGCGACAGCAGCAGCGAGCGTGGCGTCGCCCTTTGGAGAAAAGATCGGCCAAATTTGTACTCGCCTATGATCAAAATCGAAGTTAACTTACATTTTGGCTGGAAGCAGCGTGCCATTTATGGAAGAAAAGGTCATGTTCTCCATGGTAGAAGGTAATGCTAATTCGGGAATAAGCAATTTTTTTTGGTTCTTCTTACAGAAGTTTCTATCATACAAAAATACACTGCATAAAAAGGGGCTCAAAGAGGAGAAGCAGGATTAAAACAAATATGACTGCTTTTTCTGAGTAATTACAGGGAGTTTCTGCATGTTCTCTTCTAAAAGGACGACAGAAAGACCGTGTAAAGGACATTTTGGAATTACAATGTAGGTTTGCATTGCTTCCAAACAGGAGGAAGAAGCAACCAATACTGTAAAAATCCCTCAAACAAGCAAATCTTTCGATTTTAATTTATCTGTACTAGAAGCAGAATCAAAATAGTTACAGTAAGTGTTTGGAATTCCTTTTTTTATTAAAAAATTCCATGCCAATTGTATTTTTTGTAAAAAAAACAGAAGCATAGGTAGAATTAGGAAACTCAGGCTACCACTATCAGCCTCAGCGTTGCATTAAATTGACTTTAAAGCAGGCACCTGGTGACGCTGACACGGATACATGAACAACGAGCTCCAGGGTGGGGAGAGGTATCGTCCTTCTTTCTGAAGCTTCCTGCTGTCTTCTATGAGGAAGAACTTCTTCACTCTGAGGGTGACGGGGCCCTGGCCCAGGCTGCCCAGGGAAGCTGTGGAGTCTCCTTCTCTGGAGATATTCAAGCCCCGCCTGGGCAAGGTCCCGTGCAGCCTGCTCTGGGTGACCCTGCTTGGGCAGGGGGTTGGACTGGGTGACCCACAGAGGTCCCTTCCAACCCCAAACATTGTGTGATTCTAAACTCTCTGCCAGTAATTTTGCATGGTTTGGTCCTTCAGAGCAGAGAGTACAATTGCAAGGATGAGTTGATGAAACACCGGACTAGTCTGTGTTCTTGCTCCTTTGACCACTTGGTTTTTTGGTTTTTTCATACTTTTGAATTTCCTTACTCTGTCTTTGGTGCTGCATCGCGTGCAAAAGAGATTGAACAGGAAGGAATGATTTCCAAAGCCAGTTTTTGTGTGCATAGAAGGTTGGGGTTTATTTGCCATTGTTGTCTCCCCCCCCAGATTTACGGCTGGCGAGGTGATGTCGAATACAACGTGCTACTCGGGCTCCCAGGGAATACAGCGCTGCGAGGAGGTTGGGGTTATTAGCAAAGCAACCCTCTGTCAGCCTGAAAACAAGATGGCTTAAAGATTATGGACTAATTTCACACTTACTATAGCATAGCATTACTGGCGCAGAAAATGATGGAGAATAAGCCGAACACTCATTTGCCCGTAAACCTTCAGGGGCGTAATGTCCTAAAAAGCCACTGAAATTGGATATCTGGAAAATGAACTCATTTTTAAGTGGGTCACAACATCTGTGATTATCTTGGTGGGATTACTAGCGTGATCATGCTGCGGGATCCTCGGCTGCTTCCTGTGGACTTCGCCCCTCGGCGCCGAGGTTGGCAGCGAGGACGCGCACGTGGTCTGTGGCCTGACGAGCGCTGGTGGGTCCGGCCAGCACATACGCAGCTTGCCTTCGTGGGTGGGTGGAAGAAGTACGTCAGGATGGTCTAGAAATGCTGGATACATCATTCCTGATTTAAAGAACACCAACTTTGATTTTAAATTAGGGATAAATTTTGACCTGTTGTCTTCTACCTATTAAAAACAATACCATGTTCTTCTATGCTGTTGTCCTCCTACTTGCTAGGAGATTATTCAGATACTCCCAAGGCTTGAAAATGATTTAGAAAATGGCAGGAAATTTATTTTAGAAAGCACCTGGAGCTTTGAGTCAAGCCGTGTAGTGGACATGGACCTTCCTCCTCTTCTCATCACCAGAAGTCCTGCTGAAGCAGGATCCAGCGTGTTTGGGTGGGGAACAGAGTATTTTCTCTGTGAGCAATGCAGATAGTAGGCCTAGCGGCAAAGTTTAAAACAAGCTCATAATCAAAAGTCTCCTGGATAATCAAGTTTGCATTTCTTTGGAAGACTTCATGTTGTCAGTCCACTTCGTGGTGGTGACATTTAATTCAGACTTTGTCGTCATTCTGACTTAGCTCTGTTCTGCTTTTTCAAGCAGGAGGCGATCACCTTTACTCACCCCCGTGTCTCAGCAGGGTTTGTCCTGCACGTATTGGCAAGGCTTCCGAGTCTCCGCTGGCGAGCCCTGTCCTTTTGAAAGTCCGCCAATGAGTTGCTCTGTAGCTAGATCCAGGCTGTCTTGTATTTTCTCGCTTTGTCAGTCAAAGGATGTGCTCTTTTTAGGTCGTTTTTTGCATCCTCCTTTCACCCCGCTGTCGGAGCTGTATCTCATTTCTCCTCTTGAAAGCCCTTCGTGAGGATGTCTTTGGGGCAAACTACAAAGGATTTGAGCCTCTTAGCAGTTCTTCCTACACAGCCTTCTAAAAATGGTGCCTTGCTCTAGTCCTGGAGGCACTTTAGGCTATACATGTGGTGACTTAATCCTTGGAAGATGTGGGAATCCTCCAAACTATGTGCTGGGATTTGGGGTGGAATCTCAATTTCCTTCCTCTCAGATAGAGCACCATGAGAAAAGGCCGTGGTGGTTGCAGGAGCCATCTGTTAGAGACGAGCCGTGATAACCAGGGCCCAGAGCAACCATCGCAGCCCCTGGCCAGCCTCCCGGCTTGTGAGCAGAGCTGGACTTTCCTCGCTTTTCCCTCGCCTTTGCCAAGAGATGAGGTGGGATAGGGGAGAGATTAGTTCTGACTCCAGAAATCGGTATTTTTTCACGCCTTAATGGTAATAGCAGTTTTATGACAGAGAATCCTCTTTGCTGAAGCAACCTGTGGAAGAGCCCGTGCTCGCAGAATGGTTGTCTTGAAAGGATTTAGAAATACAATTGACCGAAACTTGAAAAATGTGAAACACTCGCTTAGAGGAAAAGCCGCCTTCTGTTAGACTAGTTCTGTAGAAAGAAAAGAAAAAAAAAAAGGGATAAAAGCCAAAAAGGGAGATCGCACATTCCTGTTCTGCTCAACGCTTTGAACGGAGGCTGGCCTCCCGTCGCTGGAGCCCTCAGCCCCTCGGTGGGGCAGCAGGCAAGTCGTGACAGTTTGGAAGAATCGGCCCCCGTTCTGGCCAGGCTGTGTTTCTCGGCAGCAGCGGGTGGGGGTCACGGGCTCCGAGGGTTCCCTCCTGCCGCCCCGCCAGCCGCCCAAACAGCATCGTTCTGGGGGAGCACCAACTCCAGACGACATCATGTCCCCAAGTGATTGTTTACCTAACGCCGTTTTTGCTTTATTTTATTTCTCATGCTACTTTGTTTCTGTTCAGACTCACAAAAATGGGAAATAGTAAAATACAAAGAAGTAGAGGACAAAGCAGTGCAAAGAAAAGATTGATGCTGGTTCAAACTTGGGGAAGAATGCGACGTAGAGAAGGGTCTCTGAAACCTGAAAAGGTTCCATTTTCATTATTTAAGCTTTGAATATGATCAGGTTATAAGCGCTTAATTATTGTCATGCCTAAAACACAAAGCGGGAAGCTGCAGAGAACTGAAATCTATCATGAGGTTTATGAAGGAATGGCCTGAAGAGGATTCGTATGTCGTTTATAAATGTCATCTGTATCTAAATACACAGTGGACTTGCATGGTAACCCAGAAGGAGAGAGGTCTTGTCATGAAGCATGACAAAGCAATTATTGATCTCGCCAAAAAGGAAAGCAGTGCTAAAAAAGCACCGGGGACAACCAAAAGAAGGATGGAACGTGACAAGGAGATGGAAGGGAGAGGCCAAGGACAGGTTACCAGGGAAGCGGGCCTGACTCCAAATACTCCAGATGCAAAATCCCTCAGTTTTGGTAAACTTGGATTAGCATTTAAGAACAAACAGAAGAACGCAGCTGGCCTTCCAGCTCTATCATTGATTAAACAATATCTGAAAGTCTTTGAAGTCCGGAGAAGTTTGGGGAGCTCCGTCGTGCAGTTTATCTGCAAGGGTTGAAGTATTGCTTCCTGGTTTTCTGTTTTAGCACCTCTGCAAAGGCTCTTTCTAACGAGCTAAATATATAGAAAGGTGTAGGGAGAGACTGGGGATTGGTGTGTGGAAAAGATCTGTTTGGAGAAAGCCTGGAGTAGTCGTGCTGGAGGCGGTGTTTAGATGCTGTGTCCGGAGCCGCCTGTCCTGCACGGCTCCCGGCTCCCCCGCTCAGCGCACAGCTTTCCTGCTGGCATCCCTCTCGCCTTCCCACTCCGGATGTTGGGAGAGAGATTTTCTTCTGACTGCAAAATTACCTTTCCAAGCCTGATTTGTGTATAAACACTGGGGTTTTTCAATACTGGGGGGAGGGAGGGGAGAAATAAAACCTGGATTTTTAGGCTGTTAGTGGTGTGCGTAATTCCAAATTCACAGATGTGGGGGAAGAAATGAGATCTAGAGGTCAGAAGGCAGAAGTGGGGTGCAGAAGACCGGAGTTTTATTTGTGATTCTTCACATAGTATATAGTTGAATTCACCCTTCCCTCTTGTAAACTGAGAATAAGACCATTTCCATGAAGTGTTTAAAAATCACCACATGGGAGGCAGTAAGCGTGATCTGTTAGCTATAACTGGAAAAAATTGTGGGTGTTTGTGAATGCCCTAAGGCCAGGATCCATCCCGTGTGGGTTTCAGCACCTGAGAAAAGGTGCTTGAATTGATCTCATCTTCTCCACTGTCTTTTTAAGAAGCTTACAGAGTAAGTGTCCATAGCTTTGTCACCAGTTCGGTGCCTGGAGCAAGGCAGGAGGAGTCTGAGCCTCGGTTACTGAAATACCGTGATGCTTAGGTTTCTGTCTGGCTTTGAACACTGGGCTTTCTCACTGGCGTAGGCTGGTTGTGCTTCAGCTAGCCTTAGGAAGTCGTCATGCCCTGAAACCTGAGGGTCTCTTGATTCCATATAGCCAACAAATAGAAAAATTAACATTGCAAAATCGAGAATTTCAAACTATATCAAGGATGAGCATTGTTCTGCTCTCATCTGGGTTTCTCAAGCATTTTGTTCCATTCACCGTCATCCTCAAACCCTGAGAAGATGGCAGTGAAGCTGCTGTCCTGGAGTTGTTTTATGTACTCGTGATCTTTCTTTTCTTCGTGAGGAACTGTCACTAAATCATTCCATTTGAGGGATGATTTGTAATCTCTTAGAGAGGGCTCTTTTTGTCAGGGTTGCGAATTTTTCCCCCAGTCCTGAGAGCTGTTTGGAATGCCCTGAGCACTTCCTCGCAGTGCTTAAAGTCTTCCTTCAGTTCACCGTCATTGCTCTCTGTGGATTAGCTTCCACACAGTAGATTTTGTGCCTGGCCCAGTCTGATGTGTTTGGGCAGTGTGTGCCACAGGCAACCAGACACAGAAGCGTCGTGCTGCCGTTGGGGGGTTTTGGCCACGGAGTGATGGAGGAGCTGAAAGCCCAAACCCCTGATGAGCCGTGCGTGGAGGGAGTGGGGGCTTGGCTTGGCGCTGGGAGCAGGAGTGGGAAATCACGAGCGACGGTTCCTGACTCTGCATCACCTCGAAGCAGCTCGTTCTCTCCAGGTAGCAGAGCCATGCTGGTGTAAATTACAGCTTTACTAACTGGCTTCAGAGCCAAATCAAAAGACCTTTAAACAAGTACTGGGAGTTTTGCTGGAGTAAAATCTCCGGACCTTCAGTGATGAGCCTGAACTTTGCCAGCTCTGTTGTGCTTCAGATGGTGAAATCCTGGGAGCATTGAAATCACTGGCAAAACCATTGCTGACTTTGGTGGAGACAGGACTCCGTCCTCTGAGTGAATGACATAGGGCCATGTTGAGCATTTGGTCTGGCATCTAAAGTAAAGTTTAAAAAATGCTTAAATCCTTATTGAAAAAGGTTTTGTTTTTGTTCTTGTCTGTTGTTAGCGGTGGACATTTCTTTTTTAAGAGAAGTTTATGGTGGTGTGTAATTCCAGTGTCTGAAATGCCAGCTTCCTCCAGTACCTGAGCTGTCTGCTGCCCTTGGAGCACTGGGTTACAACTCGGTAAAGGAGACCAACAACTTCGGGCTTAAATATTAGGCAGTTACGTTTCAGAGCAATTGTAAGAGTTTTATAATATGAATACCTTAAATACCTGGAAGGAGACGCTCCCTACAGTACAGCGGTAGCTAGATACCTTTATGCACCATTTGTATGAAAGCTATGAAAGCTTCCAGTGTTCCACTGGTACACATTTACTTGCCTTTGCGTGTACTGGTGTGCGTCAGACAAGAATTATAGAAGGAAAATGCGAATGTTGCTAGATTGAACATCGATGTCTGAAATACAGACTGCTGCCTTTCTCGGATGGGTGGGTGGCTGCCTGCTGATGGGTGGCTTTCAGGGGTACGGCACCCTCCTCCATGCAGGTGAGCTCTCCTTCCCTCGTGCAGGGCCCTCCACATGAGCCCAGGCTCAGTGACAGCTGGACGGGGGGGCTGGGACAGCTCTCGTCCCTCCTGCTGCCTCAGTTTCCCTCTTCCAAAATGAGGGTGCGGTGGTGTGGCTCTCTGTCTTAACAGCTTTGGGGTCTGCGGATAAAAGCTGCCATGCAGCCCCTGGAAGCTATCACTATCAAATAATTTTCTGTTTAATAGTTGACTGTTCGTACGGTTCAGAAGCTACAACGGCGTCGCTGTATTTTTGCAGCGGCCACTGAAGTCTTTGTGGCTCATCTGAACAGGATGCTAGAAACCAGCTGGATGTCCCAGATGACTCTGTGCAGGTGCTGTATAGAGACATCTTCCTTATCAGTAAAACAAACAAACAAAAAAGTTTAAAAAAGAGTTCTCTGAAGCCAGTGGTTTCAGAAGCAATCTGAAACAGTTCTAAAGTGGAAGTAGTTGTGATTTCTTTATGGAAGGAATAACCCGCTTGCAGATCAGTATTTAGGGTAAATTTAGTCTGTATTTGCTTCAGGTAGACTTGAGTAGTGAGCTTTGTACCCGAAGTTCATGCAAGTGGTGTGCTTTGACTGGTTAGCTTAGCGGAGTTTGCTGCACCCCGTGCGGTTCTGTAGCCACCGGTCTCAAGATTCCAGCCCTGCGCTTCCCCGAGGCACGCTGCGGGCGGCCCTGGTGTGAGGCTGCGGGCGGCCCTGGTGTGAGGCTGCGGGCGGCCCTGGTGTGAGGCTGCGGGCGGCCCTGGTGTGAGGCTGCGGGCGGCCCTGGTGTGAGGCTGCGGGCGGCCCTGGTGTGAGGCTGCGGGCGGCCCTGGTGTGACGGCCCAATCCCTTCCCTCTCCTGCACTATGGAGTCCTGCAGGCTTTGGGCTCATTTGTCGTGTCCAGGTGCTGCATCTTCCCAGGCTGCTTTTCGTGCCCTGTTTTACCTCCACATCTTTCTTCATTTGTGTTCTGCTCCTTGGCACCTCTTGCCCACCCTCAGGTATCATTTCCATGGGTTTGCAGAAGGTCTCCCACCACTCTTCCAGCCACACGCTGTCTGGTCATTCGAATCCCTCCTTAAAACTAACGTCTTCCAGGAAATTCTTCCTCCTTTGCTGTCAGGAATAATCTCTCCCACATCCTCCGTTATCATTTTTTTTCTATGTCCTGTTCTGTTTTCTGTCAAAGTTTCTGCAAGGCAGGGAGCATGTCTGTTCAGATTCTTCTTTACCATATATACTTTAAATACATGCTATGAAATATCGCTCATATTAGAACCCTGAAAAAGAGAATAGTGAGCCTTTATAAATTTTCACCCATACACGTCTGGTGCTTTATAACATCCTGATTCAAAGGGTGTAAGAGGCGAAGAGACCAGTTCACCATCAGCTTGTCTGGCTGGTGTAGAGCACAGGTAAAACCCTGGTTCCTGCATAGCAACACAGTCCTATGGCTGCTCCTCTACGTAACAATATGCATGAGGAAAAAAGCAGCTGCTGCTGTTTAGGAAATGAACTAGAAAGTTTGATTTTGTAATTTTCAGCTATGAGCTATGTCGAATAGATGAGCTGAATTTGTATTTGGTTTTGGAAACGTGTTATATCCAACCCTAGGTGTGTGTCTGTGGGTAGGTATGTTGTGTATCTGTGTTTATTCATATGTGTACAGTGTGTCTATGTGCACATGCTATACATTAAAATACTAAAGTAACATGACCAGATTTTTATTTTATATGAGTGTTCTATGAAGTAAGAACTCCCTCGTGTTATACTACAGTAAAAGTGGTAATAAAAATACTGGATTTTAGGCCCATAGCTAAGTGGTTAGTTACACATAAACGTGCACACCTATTTGAGAGCAAAGCAGAGATACGTGGGAGATAAAAGAGAACAAATGGACAACTTATAATTACACGTGTTTTAGTTCATCTGGCATCCAGATGATCATCCTTGATTCTGACGGTTTTGACAAATCAGTTTATAAGAACTGTAAATGTAACCCAGGACTGTGCAGTAGGCAAGGGAACACCGATTTTTTTTTTTAATTTTTTTTTTAATATTATATTCAGTCATTTCATTATTGGAGGTAAATACTGCTTGTACTTAGAAACACAACAGCTGGTCTCATGTGAGAAGGCAATCCACAGATTAACTTGCCAAATGTATTACCAGTTCATTTCACTGGGCTGAGAACCTAAGGGTATTTTAATAGTTTTGACCTTGATCAGACAAGAAAAAAAATGCCCTCGTTCGCAAGTTGAACCTGCGACTTAAACACTGTTCTGGTCTGCTGCAGCGTAAAGCGCGGCCCGGCAGCCTCCTGGCGAAGCGGGCTGAGAGCCGAGCTCTTCAAAAGCAACGGGGCAAACTCGGCGTGAGGAGGAGTGGTTGTGGTTCTCGGGTTTGCTCCGGAGGAGAGGTGCTTTGGTTACTGCTCTTGCTGGTTTGGGCGCTGCTTGCGTGGAGCAGCCGTGTAAGCGGGGTTACTGTGCAGATTTGCACGAGCAAGGAGGAGTCTTTAGTCGTATGTTTGCAGATCTAATTTGGCTTTAATATGGATTTTTACATTAAGAAATTGGTTGTATTCAAATTGAAAGGCCAGATGCGTGCAGACTTTTCGCAGCGCCCCAGAGCCGTTCCTCCCGCCGCGTGCAGAGCTTGCTCTCCGCGGGCTGGTGACCAAACCCGGCTGCAGGGATGCTGGAGGATGCTCTGGATGCGGGCTGGTGACCAAACCCGGCTGCAGGGATGCTGGAGGATGCTCTGGATGCGGGCTGGTGACCAAACCCAGCTGCAGGGATGCTGGAGGATGCTCTGGATGCAGGGCACGTTGTAGAGAGCTCTGTGTCCGGAGCTGGGGAAGGGAGCTGTGGTGGAAAGGAAATTTAAGCAGATCCAAAGACAGACTATTTTTTAATGAACTATTCCCTGCAACGTGTTTTGTGCCATGGGAGCCTTCCTCCGAGGACGTCAGGGTGCTGGACCCCGCAGCCTTTCGGGGCTGGTGACACCATGTCCCAGCACTTTGGCCATTGCTCTCCCTGAGCAGCCTCTCTTGCCGGGTTTCCCTGTCACGTCCCTGGGGACTTCTCACACCCAAACTCACCCAGTGTTGAAAATAGGGCAAGATCAGGCTTATTCAGTAAACCGGCTTGGTGAGGCTCATCCAGGTGCAGTCCTTTGAATTGAGGTCTCCAGCCTGACTATCTCCTTGCCTTCGGGAAGAGTTACGAGTGCTGAGGATTTAAGGGTGGGACTCCTGCAAGCTCCTGACATTGGCCTGAAATTCAGTTTCCTTTGAAGTCGAGGGAGCTTTACCGTTGGTTTTGTTGGAAGCGAAGCGCAGCAGACGCCGAATGCTTTCCAAGCTCCTGGTTTGGTGTCTAACTTTTCTGTCTCATTTCTTAATCGGATCTTTTTCAGAGTCTCGTGGTCGCTTGTCATTAATTCTCTTCAAGAACTCTTAGAAACAGTCTAGTTTTGAGACGTGCAATGGCCAAAACCAGTGTAACACTTTTCCATAAAACCTATGTGTTATTTCACAGTTCTATGGCCGCTTTTAAAAATAGCGTCTCTTTATATCTCCAAAATCCCTTCCCCTGCTCCATGATCTCTGAAGTGAGATAAACCAGACAGATACCAGGATTTTTTTTTTACTGTTTTTATAACATTTACCAGATTAGCAAATAGGGATTTACTTTGCTTTTCCCTTCCACTGGGCTGTTTCTGTAAGAGATAAGTGGAGCGCTGTATCATGCAGCTCCCGGGTCTGCTAAGCACTGCCTCACGCCATCCGTCCCTGCGAAGGGAGAGCAGATCCTTGAACTTGAATCTCTGCAACAAAAGTCCTTCCATTTGATCTCTAAACCCGTTTGTAATTGCCAGATCTACAAATTACATCTTCAGATGATAATACCCATAGAAGTGTGGATCTGTTATTTCATTTCATGTACCTAAGACGTTGTCTATGTCCACGGCGCACTGCGTGACTCTGCCACACAGACCAGACCCTGCCATCACTGATCCTACAAGTAGGCCTTCTTCTACCTAAAGTTCCTTTGAGTTTAGTCAGATTAAAGCACAGTTTAAAGACAGAACATTAAGATTCTTTCACTTAAACCTTACTTTGGTTGCTCAGCTGCATTTCTGCAGTACTGCTCTCTGCTCTGAGCCTATGCAGGAGTCACTGTCCTGCTGTGGCCTGACCCTCCAGTTCTAGCGTGGGTGAAGTGTGCACTGGGGATTGAGGATGGATGCTTGGAACCGAGGGCTTGTGTGGCCCCAAAAGAGGTGCAGGGTTGTGATATTTTGCTGTTGCATTCAGTGAAAGCAGGGTTTGGTTTGTTTTTTTTTTTCTTTAAGAAAAAAGAAAAGAATAACTAGACTATGCAGAAAATCCTAGACTTCCTTTTAGTACTACTGCAAGTGAAAAGAGAGGCTCTTTATTCCTTACTTCCTTGGGTTCAGAATAATTCAGAATCGAATTGTATTGGACGTTTAGGCTTCGTTTGGTAATGAGAAGGCAAGAGTAGTTTCCTTACCACTTTGTTCTCCAACTGTGTTTGCTTTTTCACAGTAGTGCAGATTTGTATTTCCTAAGAATTTCAGGGTGATTTAAGCATCCGTTCATGTCCACTTCAGCATGGTTTTACTAGTTTTGACATGTAATTTCCTGAACACGCTGACACTTCCCACCCTCGTATTCTTAAGGCAAATGTCGTTCCAGCAACACCAATTTTTTCACATGTTCACTAATTTTTCCTCTTTGATTCTGCTAGTGGGCGATGAAAAAAAGTTGAGTTTCCGTTATCAGCTCAGATCAATAAATCTGAAGGAGAAAAAGGAGGAAACCTCAACTCAGGGGAGTCCCAGTCAGCAAACATTTACTGATAAAGAAAACACTCGTATATCTGACGCGTCATCAGCTGCCAGTGTTTGCTTACACCCCAAGTGCTTGTCGCTACAAGAAGAAACTTCACTGCTACTGGAGCTGGGTTTCCACGGTCCCTCCGAGAGCTGTTTTTAGTCAGAGCTTTGGTTATGAACCACCAAGTGAAGTACAGTGGAGGCTGCTGTTTTCCAGGATTCTTCTTCAAAAGATGGGTGACTTTAAGGGACGCTTTTGGAAACCCACCAAAGTTGTGCTCAGTTGATGGTGGGAATGGAGGAGCTCGGTTACCCAAGTGTTGGGTGGACTTTGCTGTCACGGTGGAGGAGATATAGAAATACTGCTTTATCATTGCTGTGGCTCATGGTTTTTTGGCCCAGATACCACAACTGGGTTGGTATTTATTGTTGTCATTGGAATTAGCTGTTAATTTTGGTAAAAAAAAAAATCTGAAGGTACAACAATATTGATAAAAGCAAGGAGTAATGCAGGCGAAGAATTAACCTCGTGCTGAGGGAGTCAAGCAGCAATGCTTGTTGGTTAGTGCTGTGTCCTGGTTAGATTTCAGACAGGCTCTTAGTCTCGTGAGCTGGAAAATCTTGAAACAAATACAGCGAGTTCAGCTGTGGTGCCTCCCCTGAGGAGGGATCGTCCGCACAGGGAGTCCTAAGGGGATGCACAAAGGTGCTCGAGTGCTTTGGGCCTGGATTTCAGCGTACTTGCACTGCAAGTATCTGGAAAGAAATGAAAACTTTGTTCGTTCTGCAGTGCGTTACTTTCTTGAATTATTCAGTAGACCTCTGGCAACAACCTTAAAGTATGAGAAAACTTACTCCGATTTATTTTCTCTTTGTCTTGCTGCTGTGGCATTCGATTTGAAACGTGATCAGCAGTTGTTGGAGTGACACCGGCGCAGATTAATTCCTTTTCCCAAAAGGATGTCCATCCTGTGTGGTCGTTTGGTGTCACATGAGTATGGTTCCTCATTCTTGCTTATGCCTTAAAGGTGGTAGTAAATGTATAGGTTGGTGTCTGTGGGAGGGGTGCTTTGCAAGAGAGTTTAAACCCATCGCAGTATCTCTTGGGACTGAGTGATGTTTAATGCCGTTATTACAGAGAGAGCCTGAGCGTGCCATAGACAACTTTACGAATAATGATGTACCCTAAGTAGGGATCTGAGCTATAAATCTATTCCATACAGCATGAAGAAGCACTTAGACCAGGCAGATGGCTTAAGTGCCATGCTAGGAAGCACAAGGTTTGCGAACGGTTCTTTGAAATGAAGACTAGCACAGCTATGAATCTTCGCAGAGCTGCTCGGAAGGGTTTGTCTACCTCAGTTTCCCTCATTTTAATTAGATTTTGTAATTTACGATAGATTAGGGCTTCGCAGTACAAATTGGGCGAAAGTCGAGATCTTCCCTTCAATACACTGATATCCCTAATGTTTGCTCATTATTTTTGCAGGCAAATAGAGATTTAGCTTTGTTTATCTGTGGGATTAGTTGCTGGGATTGGCTTTGAAGCTCTGCGGATTATATTATGATGTTTGTGCGCAACACTTTGGGAAATCTTTGCATTCCTGCAAGCATTCTAAACAGTGCTCATCCGTATGGTGCAAACAGTTAAACGGGAGCCGCGTGAGCAGCAGCCGCAGCGCCCTGAAGTCCCTGTGTCTGCAGCAGGGTGGAACGAGCTCTTCTCTCTGCCCGGAGGTGCGGGGTCGGCGTCTGATCCACCGCGTCGCCCCACGCCGGCCCCCGGGTTCCCCGCCGGCGCGATGGCAGTGGGGATGCCCGGCACCGGGGCGGGAGGACCGCGGTGGCTGTCGAGCCCCGTAGGAGCGATGCCGAGACCACCAGCGAATTCCTTGTAGGCCACGGTAGTGACAGATGGTAACTACTTTCAATCATGACGAACTGGGCTGGATTTAAACTAGTGATTTAGAGCTGAAAGTCTCTGCGTGCTATTCCCCTGAGCCCTCAAGCACTCGGGACACACCTCATTAGTTTGATGGGCGAGAGAGAGTTTGGATTCTCAGCGTTTGCCAAATGTCTGCCCTTTTTGTCTGCTTCACTTTCTCCAAGGACTCCCTCTGATAAATCTCCATCTAATTTGAGATTAGGCTGTTAATTGAAAAAGGGGTCATTTCAATTTTTAGTCTGTTGTGTGCTTGGCCCCTGGACGGTGTTGAGAGCGGTTGAAGATTTTTCTGATCTGAGCTCCAGGTGAGGGCTCGTGCCTGCGGACGGGCTCTGCTGCCTGTCCGGGCTGCTCCGGCGTTGGGACCGTGTGAGGAGCCAGCTGGGAAGCGCGGGGGGCTTTGCTGGCCGGGGGGATGTGATGCACGGGGCATCGTGGCCTGGGTGTTCGTCAGTGATTTTGGTGAATGGGCTGCGTAGACAGAGGTGATCTTGCTCTCGCTTCGGCTGAGTTTTACTACTGGATGCCACCATACTCACTGTAAATTAAAACAACAGTCATGTCCTGTCTGAATTTCTGTTTCTGTCGATACAATTTCTATTTCTGTCGATACAATTTCTATTTCGCATGTGCTCCGAAGAGGAGCTCTTTGCTGGAGACCCGAGTGTCTTCCTGAGCACGCCTTGGTGAAGCGCTGGGTGAAGTTCCCCGGGCTGAGCAGCCCTTAACACGCTGAAACCAGAGCTGCTGGAGTTGTGCTCCCGAAGATCAAAATTGGGGTCGGAACCTAGCATGATTTTGAGGATATTGAGAGCTGCACACTTAAACCACCTGTTCTGGAAGTTAATGCAGCAACAAAAAAAAGTATAAAGCAGAAATAAGGATATCTATTAGATAACAATACAAAAAAGAGTGTCTGCTTTTTAACGTTTTAATGTGGCGGGGGGTTAAGATCAGCAACTTATTAACCAATAACATCCTAATGGGTTCTTTATTTTTTTTCCTCATTATCTTTTTTTTTTTGCATTTGAGTGTTTATTCCATTTTCCTTATTTGGGTTATAGCATCTCATTTTTTTTTGTCCCTTTCTCTAGGGATAATGAAAACCAAAAATACCACGCAGTAATGAGAAACAATAGTGTACAAAGATTAACGTCACAAACCCATCACTGACCTCAAGAACATTTCACAACATTTAGTTTTCATTACAGTGAAATGTTACTGCATACTTTTTACATGAACTTCTGAAGAAAAATATATGATAGGGCTTTCCAAAAATACACATATGCTGGGAAATAAGACTTTTAAATCAAGAGTTTTACACATACACTGATCACATTTGACAAATCAGATGTGTGGTATTTATTACTCTGAACACACAGCAAACCGTCTTAAACATTTAGAAAATGAAGATTTTCTGCGTGGCTGATACGACGCGTGTCGTGCATTCTGACTTTTGCTGCTATTTGCTCCCTTTGGATGATGAAAGAGCATTCAATTTTTAAATTGTATTTGTAAAAAGCATTGCTTGGCATGGAGTTTAGGAAAGAACATTTAGAACAGGTTGATCTGTAACACCACGAGCAGTCTGTTTTCTATCAGTGATTCCTAGCCAGCTTATTAAACAGATTTATACAATGAAAGAATCTAATAACAAAAACATTCACCTCCTTTATTACTTGGCATTATTTATGACTCGTGCTTTTTTTTAGCTACCTTTTTATATATCGGAATCTGCCAACATTGTATTTATAAAGTCTATGTACTAGCAGCATTTGTTGGTCAGGGATTTGGGTGATTTTATGTTTCTTTCCTCCTACACTTATTATTACTAAATCTGTACACAAATGCTTGTCAAGATTGAAAAAAGAAAAAAAAAATCTGGAGAAACTGGATGTTTAAAAAAAGTAATTAATTCTGGAGAAATGGGATTTTTTAATGTACAGACATTTGAGACATTGTCTCAATAATAATCAGAAATAATGGTGCTTGCGACAGAGCCTGTTCCGAGGCTTACTGTGCTCTCCAGACCCCTCGGCGTTGAATCAGAGATCAGGAAGTGTTTACACACTGCGGAATCCAGCGTTCCCCCTGTGACTATCATTTCAAATCTCTAAATATCCCTAATTACTATCCAAAGAACAACTTTGTCTTCAAGAGCTCCTTCCTTCCTTCCTTCCATCCCTCCGTCCGTCCGAAGGCGGCCGTGCCACAATGGCGCGTTTGTCAGCGCGAGACGGGGAGTTAATGGGAGCCATTGAGCTTTCTCCCCCTCGGCTCCCAGCGCCGGCCTTTGGCTTCTGCGTGGAGCCAGGGCTGGGCCTGGCACAGATACAGCCATGGCACCAAAACATTGTCTCCCTGTCCTAGAGATTGTTCTTTCCTGGCAAGCCCGTTCCGCAGCTTCGAAAGCGGCCGGGCCTGCCCAGGGACGGAACAACCCGGCGTCACGGCTCCTGTTCTTCTAGCAGGCTGCTGCTGGCTCCGACGCTCCCGTGTGCGCCCAGGCCGGGCCTTCTGCCGGAGCTCAGAATGCCTGGAGATGCCTTTTCTGCGTTCAGAGAGAGAAATAAAGGATGGCGTTTGAAACCGGGCTGGGGGTCTCGTTGCGGCAGAGGACCCCCAGCTCCTGTCGGCGAGGTGGGGCCGGGGCCGGTGGTCGTTCAGCCCGCGGCACCGCGGCGGAAGGGAAACCCTTCATCCCCTGGAGATGCGTGCAGCAGGCGCAGGGAGCCGCGGGGCTCCTGCACAAACCGTAGCAGCAAACTGTTCAAATAAATGAAAAGTGAGACGTCAAAGCAGGGGATGTTTTGTATTGAATTCTTCTGACTGAAGATCGCGGCTCTTGGAGACACCCGATTCTCCGTGCTTCCCGCAGAGCGAGCTGCTCGGGGCGTCGGCGGGGGCCGGCGAGGCTTCCCCCCACCACCTGAAGCTTTGATGGTTTAGAAATGAGCGGTCGAGGAACGGACGCTCTGATACTGGCTCTGTTTGCTTTTGTCTCGCCCTCCCAGAAGCGTTCCTCCCAAATGCCCATGCTCTCGCTATTCCAGAAGAAAACCTTTATTTTTTTTTCCACTGAGGTTAACCAAGTCTCCTTCTGTTTTGCTGTGCTCAGCAGTTAAGGCCAAAGTTTACAAGAGAGGTAATTACAGTCTTACTTTTAATTGTAATTAACTACGAGTAAAGAATCAAAATAATCCAGCAACTCTTTTGCTGAATCAAGGCATTATATATAATGTGACAAAGAAAATGGCTTGCCCTTCAGCCATTAATTTTAGCAGCTCTGTTATTCCTAAATTACACAAACCTCTGGTGTCAGAGGGGAAAGAATATGAATCAGCTCAGATGTTTCACTGGAAAACGTCGCCCGTGGTTGTGTCCGAATTTGCAATGCTTTTGAAGCACTTCAGGTTATGATAAATTAAAGACACGTAATGAAGAAAATCAGGAACTCCAAATAAAGAGGTCACGAGTGAAAAATGGTGGTAATGAATTACAAGCGTCTCTGGGTTCGTGAGATCCATGCTTAAACTGAGTCTTTTGAAGGGAGCCTTTACCTTTCCTTGCAAGAGTCGCTGGAAAGTGGGAGCGTGGCGAGGAGGCTGAGCACGGCGCTGGCTTGGGGGCAACGCTGCCGTTGGGAGACGTTATTTGGCTGTGAGTGGTAGAAGAGACACACACGTGTGGATATGTAGGTGCACAGTCAACAGAAGGTGAAGACGGCAACGCTTGGTAACTCTCTTATTCCCAACTGTATTCACTGATTATGACCCAGAATCAAGTTCTGAATGTTTGCCCCTGCTCGTGACGTGCCGCTCTTTCTGAGCCCTTTCTTTAACTGGAGTTGAACTCCTGGTTTCTTACCTGGCGTTTGCCTATGCTGTGGTCACTTTTCTTGTGTAGGTGGTAGACAGCCAGTCCCAAGGCAGCCAAGGACGTTGGAGAATCAGTGGCACCGCTGGTGACAAAGAAGGAAGTTGAACCAATTCCTGAACACGCAGCGAAATGTCAGATGTCCGCGTTTAAAGCCCGTACCAAGGCGGATTTTACTGGTGCTGCTGGCACTTGCACAGCCCGAAATCCAAGCTGACACGGACCTTGGCAGCATTATTCGAGTGATCTTCATTTAAAGATGAACTATTCTTGAACAATTTCTCCACTGTATCTGACACAAACAGGCTTTTCTTCCACCCCAGACGTGCACGTCTTCTTGCTCCAACTATTTTTTTCTTGAACAAACATATGTATTGTAGCCAATGCAAGGAAAATCCCACTCGCTATTTCTGTCTGAGTTCCCTGTGTCCCGTTGACAATATCCCAGTGTACTCGTGGCAGTGTAGCATCTTGATCCAGATCCAGCACTGTTTCCCTGGATTCCCCTTTGGAGACTGAAGTGCCGCAAAGCAATTGGTCTTATTTAGTGACCTTCCATCCCAGAGGCTCTATTTTTTGGGCACTGAAACGGTTTCCTGTCCCTTTTTACAATTTTTGCCAAGTAGAAAGCACCTCTTACTGTCAGCCTGAGCGAAGAATATTTATCGGGACTAGCAACAGAGCTTGCAGCAGCTGGAAATTCATCATGCTTAAGGGTTTTATCTTCTCTCCTGTGCCTCTTCTACACATACAGGAGGTCTCATTTTGATTATGCTACTGGCCACTCTGCAAACAATTGTTGTATGTACGCTGTTTGAATCTACTTGAAACAACATCTAGCTCTCAAAGGGCAAAAGCTTTCTGTGACGTGGAAGAGGACCCTGCGGCTGGCGCGTTTCCTTCGGGGCTGCTCTCCTTTGCTGCCATGTGTAGGTGCAGCTACAGAATCTGTTTGGGTTTGGTGTGTATAGTGTGAGCGCATGCGTATTAGGGGTAAATGCTGCTGACTGGTCTGCTGAGGGATTTCTGTGAGTAAGAATGTAGAAAAAGAGCAGAATGCTGGCTGTTCGTCCCACAGACAGGCTTACAGGTGAGAGCAGCCGCAGCTGCAGCCCACCTATGCCCGCTGGCACGGCGCTCGCAGGACTGCTGCAGCCCATCCCTCAGACAGCAGCTACGTTTGGCCCCGTGTAATCCCTGCAAAAACAAAGCAGTGATTTGACTGAAGAGGTTTTGGGGGGAAACAGGGTGGAAAATGGCACGTGATAGAATCATGAAGTTCGAAGGATGTACCTGAGCAGAAAGTCTAACAATTAGGCACTGCCAATTAGAATTACCTGCTTTCTTTCTGATGTGTTTTGATAGTTCAGATCACTGGATAGCCCACAGCTAATACTTAAAAAAGGTAACGCAAAGGCACCTCTTGCCCCGCTGCATACGGTCCGACTGCACTGCCGTTCGGCAGCCGCAGCCCCGCACGGGAAGCTAAGCCTTCTCGCCGCTGGGATCAGATGCCTGGTGGTCGCTCTTTTGTTTTTGTGGACACAGAGATTTAGATGTCTGCAGTCCCTTGAAAACCAGCAAGGCGTCTGCGAGCTGGCTGGTTTCGATTCACTCCGACACGGCGGAACACGCCCCGGCGTTGCACCTCTTTGTCAGCGGCAGAAGAGCGCGGATGCTCTGCAGAGGATTCGATGACACGGTCAAAATGTTTTCACTTGAGTGCAACCCGGTGGCGACCCCGCCATAAAGGCGAGGGGAAGGAGCCACGCAAAGATCAGACGCCAGTAAAGCCAGCAGTTAACCTCTCTGGCCTGACTTTAGGGCGCTCCCTGCCTAAGGATTTGTAGCTGTATTTTAGCACCTAATGCGAAGAGATCAGCAACAGAAACCTTCCTTGGTTAACGTTTTCCAATTTCTCAGCTTTTTTTTTCTCCTTCTTTTTCCGCCCCCTTCTTTTAACTTTTTTTTGTTTTGTTTTTTAGTATAAAGGATGGTTAGCTATATTCTTCTTCAGTATAAATAAATACTGCCTTTGTACCAATTAAAAAAAAATGTAATGTTATGGACTGTCATTGCATAACATTTTAGCCGTATGTTAATGCAGCTTTATTTTTGGGATGGAGTCTGAGTGTCTTTGTTAGTTTAGCTTTGGAAAGCTGGATTTCAAAGCTACCCTCAGCTCAGTAAGTTTTCTGTCCTGTCAATGTCAGCCATTGATTTATCCAAAAAGTCGTATTGTTTACAGCGGAGACGTTAAATCATAAAACAACTTTCATTGTATCCTGTGCTCAGATAGGCAAAAACATTTCCTCACTGTTAAACCAGCTGGTCTGCTCTTTAACGGCTGTGGTTCGGTGGCCAAATCTGCGTCTTAGTGCTGTTACAGTGCAGCATTCGATTAGTTACTGTCTCTGAAACTGCTGTCAGTCAGGCTCTGTTTATGAAGGATCACGGCATTTTTCATAAATCATTTTTTTTCTTCCTTTACTGTTTAAAGGATAATAGTACTGTAGCTTTGCAATTGTTTTATGAGGCAGTAATCTTGTTCCTAGGAGGATAAACTGTGAGGCCAAAGGCAGCGCTGAGCTCCGGAGAAGCCGGTTATTGCTGAGGCAATCACTGCAGAGCGTCAGGTGCCACTGCCGCAGCGCAGGCTTTGGAATGTTGGTGACAAGGACAAGGTTCTGTGTCAAAACTAGTCCGTGTGATGGGGCCCGTGAAACCAAATGCAGGGTTTAAGGGATTCCTTTGCAATTACCGGGCAGTCTTCTGAAGTACCTTTGCTTGAGCACCCGAGACCAAAATCCTCCGAAGCACGAGACCGGCGTGGGTCGGGTGCTGCAGCCTGCGGTCAGCTCTGCTCTCGAAGCAGCTGGAAGGCTTCGGCGAAGCGTCGTGCTCACGACGTGAAACCACGTGGAGAATGTCTGGTTCGCTCTTGGCTCCGTCGTTGTGTCTTTAATTCCAGCTGCAGGCGGAGGGCTTTCTGGCTGCGCGGGAGGCTGGCAGGAGGCTTGGGGACTCCTCGCCTTTTTGTGTTTAAGCTGAAAACATTTTTAGGCCTTTCTGCGTATGAGAGCAGCTCGCGGCAGTGACCGCGGCGCTGAGTCCGAGGGTGGCAAAGCGTCAGCAGTCCCGGGCGCGCTTCCCGCAAAGGTCGGCATCGCACGCGCCGGCTTGGGAGCATCGTAGCACCTGCCTGGCAAACACTAACCCTCCTGCGCTGATGCACTCTGTCCTTAAGAGGTTTATTCAATTAACAGTTTAAACTTTCATTATATTTTGCCATTTGGTGAAGAGGATTCTTATGCATTTAATAGTTTTATGCATTTACCCATTAGTCCATTAAGTGGGCTCGCTTGGACGAGCTCTGCCGTTTCCCAGCGGCGGGGCGGGGGTGCGGGGAGCCGGGGCGGGCAGCGCAGACAGTGATACATGACACGTGTCGCGGCCGTTAGCATCTCCCCGACCTCCTCAATCTGTCTCTCGGAAGGTTGCTGCGCGTTAATCCCACGGCAGCTGCCAGCGCACCGGGGCAGGTAGCCAAGGGTTCAGGTAGCCTCTCCGCACGCCGAGCTGTGGGAGAGCCCCGACTGGCAGTGTGTTTTCATCGAAACAGAAAATTAGGAGAAAATGACATATGTTCTTTAACCTAAGGAGTGCTGATCACTTTAAATACTTTAAATTAATCTAGCTTCATTTGTTAAAACTAGTATCATCTGCTTAACGACTAAGGGTACACGGCTTTATACTTATAAACAGGCACCATGACAAAATCTTGCAAATCTTACCCTGATGCTTCCTGCAAGATTGTCTAGAAGTCAGTTTGCTGAAATATTAATATTGTCTGTTAGTCCTTATCCATATTCCTTGTTAAATTCCTGCTACGTGGCAGTACGCAGACCTTGTTCCCTTACATGGCAGATGTTTCTGGCCCCGCTCTGTCCGCGGGGGAAGCTGGGCAGGTCGCAGGGTTTGTCTGTGTCTGCCTGCTTGGGGGGGGCTGCGGGGGGCCAGCCCGCTCCGCTGCTTCGGCCGCAGGTGGAGGCAGGTGCTGCACGCGCAGGTTCTTACCGCTGGCGGAGGCGTCTGTAAGCCAGTTTTTCAGGTCTGTTTGGCTTCTGATAATGGCCGAGGATGAAACGTTTGCTGCCTTAGAAAGGAATTTTTAAAAAGTAAAATAAGTGGGGGCCGTGTAATTAAAAAATGTTCAGAAATGCAACAATAAAAGGGAGAGCTATTTCTTGCAGAAACCCCGTGGATCAGTAACTCCTACTGGAGGCAGTGATTTCAGGCCCCGAGGAAGGCCAGAGCCATGGCTTATTTTATTTCTGGCGTTTTGTGCTGAAATAATCAGTGTGTCCCATCGTGAAAATAATTACTGCAGGGTCTGAGACCTTTGAACAGTTCTGTCCTCTTGCAAACAACCCTGAAATCCACAGCCACCAGAGGAAAGGCGTTCCTGGTGCCGTGCGCTTGGAAATCACTTCCAGTTGGGTTTAATAGAGCTGGGGTCTGTTCCCGCAGGGACTGCTGCCACCCTTTATTTGCCATTTGTTGCCGGTATCAAGGCTGAAATCAGAGAGAAGAAACAAGTTTGCTAAAATTTGCTGGTCAGTTTTTATACTATACACAGGTGGCAAATAGTTACTTTTGTCCCAGTTTTATAGGGGCTATTTGTTTATAAATTCTCCAGCAAGGTCAATGTTGACAGGGATAACGGAAAGTATTCAGCTGCCTTTAAAAATAATGAAAAATCTGACAAAAATCGCATGCGTAGAGGATTTCTGCATATTTTTATTGCTTCTCCTAGTAATAATTGGTGTCATTATTATACCTGTGTTAAACTGAGCAGATTGATGTAATTTATGGGAACAGGAGTATTTGGCTAAAACGCCGTTGATCTCCTGTGTAAGAAGCAGCCAGCTGACAGGGGAAGGAGACGTGAAGTCAGCGTTTTTATATCACCAGGCTTGAGAGGATCTCCTGGAGAGTTTCAGAAATAAACCCAGCTGAATCAGACCCTGCCTGCTCACGGGGTTTCCTACCGAGCGAGAAAGGCACGGGCTTTCCTTTCAGACCTTGCATTGAAGCTAAGCAGGGCGCAGTGTTTTGTTTGAGATTTAGCCCGTCAGAAAGAGATGGTTCTGCAGCTTTTGGTGGGGAATCTCATGGAATTCAATTATCCATGAATATCAATTATCTGTAGGTCTGGTGACTTTTTCTTGTTTCATTTGCCCGTCCGCTTATGGTAAAGAATGATGCATGAAAACCCTTGAAGTGCTATGTTAGTGGAGCATGTAGCTATTTTCTTATTCTTTATTATTCTTTGTTAGTTTTTCTTACATTGCCATCGGTTCCCATCCTGTTTGTCAGAGCACTGTGTTCTGGCGGGGCGAGCTTCTCCGGCCGCGTGAGGTTGCCGGACCATCGCGGCGGCCGACCGAGCGCCGTCTGCGGGCTCCCACCTGCGTCCGGGAGGAGAGCAGCTCGCCGCGGCCGTTCCCCCGCTCCGTAGCGAGCAGCAGCGTTGTCTCAGGCACTGCCTTGCGGCAGGCTCCTCTGCTGCGGATGTGTTATTTTCAGCCAAATATGACCACCTGCGAGTTTGTGCTGGCGTTAGCATTTTCATCTCCCATTATTCAATCCCAGCTGGCTTTCCTTTGAAGTTAGGTCCCTCATGTGAAGTGTTAGCTATAATTTCTCTTGGCCAAAGAAGCAGATAGTGCATTCTTTCCTGTCTGTGTGATAATGGCCACAAGTGTGCTGGCTGCCTTCAGCCCGACCCACCGCTGCGACTGGTTTCTGTCCTCCTGGAGGAACGTCGACGCTCAGCGCTGCCGCAGTGAGTGCAAAAAGCTCGGGGCTGAGCCTAGCCCTGAGGACTGTCGTTACACATTGGGTATCTCATGCATCCAAACCTCTCTTCCAAGACCGGCATGTACTTAGGGTAGAGAAAAATTACCCAAAAAATCACACCTAGGGGTAAATTTTGAACAACCCCAGGGTTCAGGGGTTTTCTCAGCTTCGTGCAGGCTAATATTTTGCTTTTTCCAGCTGTACTAGCATTTTTCTAAACATATTTCAGTGCTTGTCCTTGCATTAAGCACAATAGCAGTGGAGGGGGAGACTTGTGACCATTTGAACTTGAAATCCCCAGAGAGCTTTTTATTCTAATAAAACAGCAAAATATTGGATACATGACACCCCTTACATCAAACTCTATCATATTAAGGAAACCTTAGAACTTGGGTCTGCAGCCTGGCCTGATACATTACAATTCATCTGGGATCAGTATAAGAAATAATTACATCTATTTATTTATTCCACTGTCAGAATGTTGACACTAGTTTTTCATATTGTCTCTGTCATGAAGAGTCATAATTAAATAACATGTCAAATGTATTGATCATACATTTATAAATTTGTTTGATATATCATAGAGGCCTTTTGTTATTAGGAGATATCACAAGATTAAAATTAAAGTTTGCCAAGCCATCTACCTCATTCTACATAGGACTTTTTGCTCCTAATTAACCGCAAAATTCTGATGGCTTGTCATTCCGATCTTACATAAAGTAATCTCTTCCTTTTTATTTCAAGTTCAGTATAGCATTTCCCTGCGACCAAAATCTGGCTAGATATGTACAATCATATTAGGCTTCTGTTGCATTTTTTTCCGTTTTTCTGTCCTAATTCCTCTACTTAAGAGGCGCTGTCTTAGCACAAAGAAGATCAGCTGGAGATGGCCTTCCATTTTTGTGCTCCTTCCGCACAAAGCCGAGAGCAGGAGCCTTGCCCACCGCCGTTCCTTCCCCGCTCTCCGTCGCTGCGTGTGGACCCGACCCAGACAGGTGAGAAGGCGCCGGGCGGTCAGTGGCCCTCGATACGTGAGCGTCTGGCGCAGCTCCGGCTCCTCGACACACGCCTTTGGGAAAAGCAGATTTTTAGGAAGGTGGCAAGGACAGGAAAAATCAGTAACTTATATATCTAAATAGTACTGTTTCTCCCAGAGCAAATATAATTTGCAAAGGATCATGTTCGCTGTACATCCCACGTGCTACTTCGAAGGATAAAAAGATGTAAATAAACAGGCATTTGTTGTCCCTTTTGGATGTTTTCTCCCGTTTTCTGTAAGAACATAAGCTCGGAAGGTTTTACTCAGATCTGGTGGCAGAACACATGCATTAAGATTAAGTTTCTTTTTAAAATTTGCATTCTTTGCTTTGTATATTTCCTAAATGGGGCAAGAGGGTTTCTTAGTATGTCTTAGTATTAAAATCTAAAGTAACAGACCTTCATTCTAATGAGCTTTGTAAATCTGACCTAAAAAGTGTCGCCTGGAGTCTTTGAAATGAGTTTCCTACAACTTCCTCTGAGCTGATTGTGTGTTTTAGGGGAGGTTAAATGGGTTAAGATTCTTAGCTGTCCTAAAGCCATTGGAGTGATTCCTTATTAATCTTTTTCACCCCCTAAGACATCATCTACAGATCTAGGCGGATTTAGTGCATAAGATAACATAGTCAGCCCTGCCATAACTATCCACGCAGCTTCTGAAAGGACAAAAGGGTGACAAAAATATGCAGAAACCAGTCCAAAGGTTCATGTTCACAATACTTTCCAGTCTTTCCCTTGTCCGTATTCAGCTCTTACTCGTTGCACAAGACAAGTTTTACCGTCATAGGATAATATCTCTCTGTAACTTGTGATCTCTATTACAAAGAAGTGTGTTGTGCGCCGTGTCCCATGGCAAAACTTGTGAGCGTAAGTCGGGGTCCTCAATGAGCCCTGTCACCGCCGATAACCACGAGCTGCTTGTTGCTGCGGTGCGGGTGCCAGCGCTCCTCCTCCCCGCCTGCTCCCAGAGAGCCTTTCCTAGGAGTCTCCTCTGGGCTGCACCCTTGGTGAGGCTGCGGAGGTCCGGACCGAGGGGCTACGCTGGTGCTGAAGCTTTCCAGAGCTTTAATTCAAGGAGAGACATTTCCTTTCCGCCCAGTAAATAACAAAAAAAAAAAAAAAGGTAAAAATCCGGAGACAGCTGCATTTGTCTGAGTGATTGATGCTTCTGTCTGCGGCATCCTGCGACACGACGGGACAGTGCAGGGCCTTTGCTTCTGGTGGGAAGGTCATACAGGAGCATCGCAATGCTTCTACCACAAAGATGCTTCTTTTTGGAAGAAAAAACAAATCCCGTTATCCTTTGACATCGCCCATGTATTTTACATGGTTGCTTTTCACCCCGCTCAAGTGTTAGATCTGCATGGCAGCAACGGTGTTTCCAGGCCCACCCTCTTCTGCTGGAGCTTATTTGCTCATAATCATTTGCTGCGCGATGAAATATGAGCGAGGTCTGTGGCCAGAGGATTTTTATATGGCTGTCCAGGGCCTATAACAGCATTTGGGAACCTTAGGTGTTGTACAAATAATGGTAATATAATTTCAGGGATCAGCTGCCATTTAATCAATGTCAGAAGATTGTCAATTCCTGCCGTGATTTATGGCTCTGAAAATACAGGATGATTTGTAAAAAAACAAGAAGCATCCTCCTCCATGAATGGGGTGTTTTGAAAACACAGCAAACTGAAAGATGAAACTATTTGGGAAGAATTTGCTCAGGGTTTTGAAGTGCTTGCCTTAGCGTGGAGCTCCCTGTTGACAGAAGTGTCCCTTAGTCCTTTGCAGGTGCTACTGTGGGCTCATGGAGCTCTTAGGAACCCATTACAGTCTTTTGGCCTCAGAAAAAGAAAAACACTTAAATATAGCGAGTGGCTTCTTCAAAGCTGGAGCGCCCTGATAAGTACCCAAAGTGCATGGTTTTCCCCGTGTTTTAACGCTTTCGGCGATGTCGGAGCCCAGCCCCACAAGCCCTGTGGGGCCAGCGGTCCCTGCGGTCGCCATCTCCCCGGGGTCATCGCTCTGGCCTCCCGTCGATAATGCACTTAAGTGTATGCTTAACGTCTTCCACGCTAAGGAAAGCATTTAAGCACGGAAATCGCAGGGGCTCTAAATCAAGCAGATCTTTAAAGTGCTCTTCCCGACCAGCCGAATGTCCGGCAGTACCGAAACCAGAGGTGCGGGGCGGTGGGACTCTGCGGGACCCTTCCTAGCTCGTCTGCATCCCAGGCTCTATCGTTTAGACTCTGCGCTGGCTTGCCCAGCTGTGAAATGGGGCTCATGATTTTATTTTCTTACTTTGCTGCAGTATTGTAGGTCTTCTTATTTATGAAATGGATGCAGGTTGTCAGGTCATCAGCAGCTTGTAAGCGCGTGTGGTTATGGTTAGCTGCGTACATCGTCGTGCTTCGGAGATACAGCAGCAATAGGAGCACTTCTCAAAGGAGATGCAGCTGTCACTCTTCCTCTTGAACAATATTCAAAACAGAAATTATTAAATTACATGTGGATTTGAGAAGCCATTAGACTTGTTTATGGCAGAAGAGGAAGAAGCTCACCCTTTTCTAGCAGCTATGAAGCGAAAATGATGACTTGCATCGCACTCTGGGAGAGCTCAGGAATGTGTGCTTTGCTTTGTTAAAAAAAAAGCAACACTGGAGGCAGTTTAGGTATTTAGCCTCTGAAGCATTTTTTTGTATCTCTTAATTACTTATAATCTGACTTTTCTTTCTAATTGAGGCTCCCAGCATCTGTCTAGCTACCAATACTCTTAACTACTAATTTACATTGCAGTTGGCACCTGACCTTGCATGACACTTGTAAGACTCTTAGCCAGATAATCCTGGCTGCTTCTTGAGACTTATGTCGCCATGGAGGGGTCAGTGGTGTGAGACAGCACAGCTTGAGGTGCGAAGTGCCGCGGCGGCTCGCGCACTTTACCTAGCTGAGTCTGGGAATCCCTTAACAGGCTGATCCGGGCTTTTACACGGCCAGCCCTCCCGCGTGCGTCCCGGGCAAGGCATTTCCCCGCCTGGCGCTTGCAGGCCTGAAAGCAGCATGGCTGCGTTGCTTCGTTTGCGGACATCAGTAGACGCATTTCACACTGAATTCCACCCCGTGGGGCCGTGTCTAATTGGACAAATTTGAGCAGCAGGCAGAAAAGCCGCCGCAGCGTGGAGCAGTGATATATGGGCACAGGCGAAGGGCTGCGATCTTAAAGACGCGGCTCCTCCGCTCGCCTGCCAGACCCCCAGCTTTGCAGCAGCGCTGCCTCGGCGAGCGAGGTTTAACATCTGACGGCATCACCTTGATGCTGCCGGCTTTTCTGGAGCGGGCACGGTTCTCTCTGCGCATTCGTTCCGCTAACGAAGCGCGCTCCGAAAGGAGCAGGAGAGTGTTTGCAGCTTCACAGCGGAGCACGGGGACGTTTAGTCCAGCCTGAACCCCTGAAATTAGAGGCTTGTTCAGCTTTAAACTGCCCAGCTGCAATCCGTGTTAGAGTTTCTTGGGGGGAATTTCCTGCAATATTGCAGCCAGCAAGGTGAAGCGGGGAGGCACTGGTATTAGCAAACAGACAGGAGAGAAAAAAACCCGTTTCAGAACCTTGGCAATAAAAGTGAGTTGAAGGGTTGTTTCTGGTCATAGATGTTTCTTTTCCATTTTACATTGCTTAAGCGTAATAAATGTCAGATGGCTCGAGTAGTGTTTTATTAAAAGAAGTGAATTTGGAGTGCATGAAAGAGCACTGCGTTGATAGCGTTGCACACGGGACGGCTGGGTTTGTGCAGGGAGCGGGTAGGGAGGTCCAGTCCGCCTCTGGCCAGCCTTTACGGGGACCTTTTTTACAAGGGAGAAGCAGCCTGAAATCCTATTTCCGCGTAGTTGCTTCGGTTTTGGTGTCCCTGCGGAGCTCACAAACACAAGTGCCGGCTAATGACAACTGCGAAAAGCCTTTCAGAATGCAAAACTGGAGAATAGGATGTGGTTTGGTTTTTTTGTGTTGGTTGGTGTTTTGGACGCTTCAGTTAAGCGGACTGAGGCTCTAACTCAGTTTTCCAAAGTTGCGGAAGGGCCACCAGAAGGTGATGATTTTCCATTGTCGCTTCTCTGCTGCTCTGGTCGTGTGGTGCAGCTCAGCAGAGTGGTCCCAGCGAGAAATCCAGCTCCCCAGCAGCTTGTTTTGAATTTAACAAAGTAATTTGCGAAATATCAGCCCCCCCCCACCCCGTATAATTGTTTCTTAGAATGCATTTTTATTAGTGCATGCATTTATATTGGTTTTGATCTATTACAGATTCCTCACTTGGGTTTTGGTTTTTTAAACCTCTATGAGAAACATAACTCCATATTCTGATTTTTCACAGAGAACAATAGTTCTGAAAAGGATCGTATTAATCACAAAAGCGACGTGTTGAAACAGCTTCCCAAAGGATGACTTTGGTGACAAGCGCTTACATTTTGCATCAGTCAGACCGTTGTGTCGCGAGTCTGAGCTGGGACCGAAATCCTCTGCCTGACTCTGGGAGCGCAGAGAGCTCCCTGCGTGCAGCCGCTCCAGAAAGAAAGCCGAGGGAAAAGAAAAAGAAGTGCCTCGGTGCCTTCGGAAGGACCTGGACAGAGTTTTATGCTAATGCTATAACAGATTGGTGCTCGGGGATTTAAAGACGCGCGAGCCTTCGGCTCCTGACGCGATGCGCTGGGCAGCTGCGGCAGCGCGACGTCGGGCAGAGGGTGCTCGGGAGGCTCCTCGGCTCGGCCGCCGGCTCACTTGGTGCCCCAGAATGCTGAGTTACGTAGATGTCACAAAAAGGTCTCTGCCACATGGTATGGAAGTGATGGCTATGACTGGTAGAAGCGGTAATTGTTGTTTTTCCTCTGTGATTGATGTCTGTTTATATTCAGTGTAGTCACCAGATGAAAGTGGAAGTCTTTGGTTAATCAGCTATGGGTTTAGAAACCAAATCTAAGTCATTCCTGCGGATCTGGTTGAATTTCCTCCTCTCCTTGCGACCTGTTCCTTCAATCCCGTAGCTCAGATCTGAGGGTTTGCATTACTTGACTTTTTCCAAACTGAAATAAAAAGCAGCTTACTTTAATGTATATCATGGGAGCATTGTGGATTTTTCCCCCTCTGGGTTACTCAAAACAAGCCCTAGGCCCAGCAGGACTGAAAACTTCTGTGAAGCTGGAAGTGCAAGATTTAATGCCTTGTAACTTTAATCTGTCTCCACAATAAATTATTTATGCAGAATGTGTCAAAAACGCATATGTTGCGAGGCAGTAAAACCTGCCGCCAGGGCGGGTGAAGGCAGGGGAGGTCGTGCCGCTGCCCGCTGGCGACATCGGCTGCGATTCGGGCTCTGCTCGCTGGTCACATTCCTGCTTTTCCGATGGGATCCGTGCCGTGTCCCGTCACAGCTGATGGGAGCCTTCCAGTGGAAGCCCGCTCAGTCCCTTGGAGATACCGTGACACCTATAAATACCAGAATGTCTTTAAAAACACATTAAATGATAAGCCAGCGGCTACCAGGGTGTGAACTAGAAGGTTGGAAAAAACAAGGCTGAGGAATATTCGAGGTCGGTTTTGGCGTTGGTGGGGCAACACACGTGAGCAGGCGAGGAGAGTCCTGCCGGGCGGCCCCGGAGCCCGGTGCGGGGAGCCCAGTCCGACCCCCGACTCCATCACCCATGTACTCGGCTGTCATATGGGAGAGACAGGACCTCTTCTGCCCGCTCAGGCTCATTTTCCTCCTCCTGTCAACCAGGAGGTACGTCTCACGTACCCAGCAGGGTGACTGGTGAGGGTGCCAGCCCCGTGCGGACCACGTCCCCAGCTCCGCCGAGCCACAGCCCGCTCTGCGTGCACCCATCGGCAGGAGCGCGAGCACCTCGCCTGGAGGTTTGTGAATATGAATCGTTGCTGAAGTGCCAAAATTATAATTAAAAAAGTTTTCTCTTTTGGTTTTTGCCTACATGCTTTCCTAATATTGTCATTTGGCAGAGCCGGGGTGTCTCTCACAATGTAATTGCCGCAGAACATTTCCGTGAAAGAGCAGCAACACCCCGCCTCCTCCTCACACTTGCATGTGGAAAGCACCAACTGTTTTATAGGCATTAGTGAATTATGCTTCGCAGTGCAAGGAGGTATTAACTGTCTGAACAGCCGAGACAGCTGTAGAACAGCTTCGGAGATGAAGTGACCGGCCTGAGGCTGCGCGTCGGATGCTGTAGCAGAGGCAGGAGCTCGGTTGTGCCTCTTCCAGAGAGAAAACACAGAGGCTTTTACAAGATAGGCTCGGGGTGTGTATTATTTTCTTCTCTTCCCCCTCTGCAGGGGTCTGTACATAAGAAGGGACCTGTCTCATGCCACCGTGGGCTGCGTGTTCGCACTGAGCCATGTCCGTGCGGCACAGCCGACAGCGGCATCACCACTCCAGCTCCCGTTGGCGCTGCCTCTCTGCCCGGTTTTTGGTGGGAAGCCAGGCTGCAGGGACGCCAGGCCTGCTCCTCTCGTGGGTACTGCTGGCACTTCGCAAGCGTTTCGGTTTTTAAAAAGCCGCCGGGCTCTCCTGCCACCCTGTTAAAGAGTGCCAGGTAATCCCTTTACGTAGTTACGGCGTTTCCCTGCCCAAGCGTCACAGCCTGCACCAAGAAGTGCAGGTGCCTCCGTGCTAGGGACTGAACGGCAAGAAATGCGTCAGGGTTTGTTTTTTAAAAGAGTGGTTGGGGTAGTGCTAGCATTAGTAAATAAATAAATAAACAGAGCAGGTCTTTAAAATCAGTTGCAGAACATGCTTTCTATTTTTGGGCAAAACTTTGAAGATCTGGAAGTTTTCCAACTGTTTCAAAATTAAACCTTAAATTAAAACAATAGCTGGGGGGGGGGGTAATTTTTTTTTTTTTAATCTTTGGTACCAAGAAAATTAATCTTCCAGACAGGTGTTGTGTTTGTGGGCAGACTAGTGCATGGGCAGTTGGGACTTTTTGCCCCCTTCGGACGGGCGAAGTGGGGTTTGGGGTAGTGCAGGCTCAGGTCTTCAGCTGGCCCAAATTAGCCCAGCTCCATCCAGGCTCCAGCTGCAGGCACATATTACTGTTCCACTGCGGCAGATCTCATTTATGACATGTTTTTAAAGCAGATCTGTGAAATGATCCAGCTTTAAAAAAACAACACTGATAAGGGTGTAGTTACACGAGCATCTTATCCCGCAGCAAAGCCCAGCTGAAGAGGCTCCCAGCCCTGCCCTGCCCCTACCTTCGCCTTCCGACCCCCCGGTTCATTTCCCCTCCGCTCTGCTGCTGCAAGTTTGGGGGGTTTGGGGTTTTTGTTCCCCTTCCTTGCGTTGTTTCAGTGATGGAGCAGAGGAAGTTTCCTTAACACCTGTATGAGCAGAGGGATGCCGAGGAAGGAGAAGGGGAAGGGCTGGGCGGCCTGCGGCAGCACCAATCCTTCACGCTGGTGCTGGTGCCAGAGCGGGTGTTCCT
Source organism: Opisthocomus hoazin (assembly GCF_030867145.1). Lineage (NCBI taxonomy): Eukaryota > Metazoa > Chordata > Aves > Opisthocomiformes > Opisthocomidae > Opisthocomus > Opisthocomus hoazin. Next base: position 14,466,733 of record NC_134433.1, on the reverse strand, counting down.
GCAGCTACCGCTAAACCCGCTTGGCTTTGCGGGGTTTTCACGCGACGAGCCAGGCGGGCGGACAGCCGGGTGGGCACTCCGGGCACTGCCCCGGGCTCCCTGAGTGATGCTGGCTGAGGCTTTGGCTCCTGGAGTCGGCAAGGCACGTAGCGTGGTTGCAGTCGATTCCTGGACCTCTGCTGAGCTGGGGCCGTAGCTATGGGGCTGTTCATTAAATCACACTGATTTTTTTGTACCCAACAGCAGCTCGGTTTTACCAGAGCGGCGCTGGTGTTAGCGCTGGAATAGGATAAATAGAGAACGAGTGGAGATGTCAAGGAATCTCAGAATAGTTCACTCTACCAGGAAACTCGGTCTACTGGGATTCTGCGCTACATCGCAATAAGATCAAATGCTTTCCTAACCTATTTACTTTAAATGTATCTTGAATATTAGTAATGATGGAGTAAACAGACGGATCTTTACAAAGCGTGGTGCCTGGTGAATGTCTGCCACCATATTAGTGAGCGCAGGAACGTTTGTTATCCAGCTGCCTTCGGTCTGTGGAATGTGTTTTCTCCTTCCTGCCTTGACTGGGTGGATCTCGTGGCTGATTTATTTAAAAATAATTAAGTGAACAGTTGCAGAAACAATGTGGTATCTTCGACCTGCACGTGGGACAGGTTAGGTGGAAACACCGAGCTTTCCCTCGTGTGTGGGGTGGTTATCAGTACCCTCCAAACAATGCGTGGCAGATATCGTTCCGCATCCTTTCTAAATAAGCTGGAAATCATGCTGGCGTGCAACGAACCTGCCCCAGGGCTGCAGGCTGGTGTTGGGTGGGGAAGCAGCGGGGACTGGGAGGTTGGCTGCGGCTGCTCAGGCGATGCCGGGAGCCTCTATCCCTTGGCGCATGCCGGGTGAGTCCCACGCCTGCAGTGCACGGTGCTGGCAGGAATGCCCCAGCATGGGTTTGCTTGTCTGCTGCTTTCTGAGAGCAAGATGTATTACCTACTCCTCTTATTCCTTTATGCATTACACGAAGTGGAAACAAAAATCAGATATAAACTCAGAGTCCATCAATCATTACTAACCTAGACGATAGACCACGGCAGTAAATCTTCCTGTTTCTTCTTTCTGGTCTTTACACACAGCGGTACAACACGCCGTAGTAGCACGAGAATTAAGCTGCTCGGATGCACGCCAGAGCGTAAAACCAGCTGTCTGTGGAGTCCTCGCGCCCCGGCCGGTGTACCCGTCCGCTCAGCCCTGCGCGTGGCGGAGAGCGGGCCGCCCCTCGCTTGGGATCGCGGGGGGCTTACTCGGGTGGTCTGGGTGCGACCAAAGGCCCTGTGACAATGTGTAGCTACTCGGGTTTCGCTGAATTGGGAATAAAGTGCTTAACCACACACCCGGGCGGAGGCGATGCCCAGGGTAGAGCCCTGCCTACAGACTGGTACGGGTGGCTTGGCCAGTTGGATTCCTTCTAGTAATCATTTTTGCAGCGGTGCCAGTGAGGTTGTGGTGGTACGAGGTGCTTGTTTACATTTGATGGTTATTAGTGTCATTTCTTTTTTGGTTAACATTTTGTGTGCTGCAGCTGCTCACTGCAGTCCGGAGGGGTTTGTGGTTCGAGATTTCGTGATAAAGGCACTCTGACACAAGGAGTTTGAGCTCGTGGGATTATGCTGGGTGTGTGTAGGTTATTGCAGGAGCATTCCCTGGTTTTCCTTCTTCCTGTAATTCTGTTGATAACCAGTTATATGATCATAAAATTCATATTAGATCATTAGCAAACGCAAACACATAGCCACATTCTCGTTATTTAGCCCAATTTTAATCTTTTGGAGAGATGATTCCCTTTTTATCAATTCACAGGCATGGGAGTGACAAGCCCGTTCATAACTATCAGTGATACAGAGCAGCAACAGCAAAAGCCATGGGATTTTGGAATCGGCACTAAGAAACTTTTCCATAAATGCCAGGAATAACATTATATTTGAATATTTAACCCTTACCCAGGCAATTTGAGGACTGGAAACCATATGTGCTTTTCATAATGGGAGCCAAGATGACCCTACATAAAGATAAATATAACTACATAAAAGCGTTCAGGAAGGATGGTGTTGTGGTTAAGAGCCGGGCAAGGACTAGAGAGCTCGAAGGTCTAATCCCAGCTCAGCCACAGGCTCCTTGGGTGATCCTGGGCATGTAACTTAATCTCTGCGTGTTTCAGTTTTTCCATTTGTGAAGGAGAGATAATAATACTGCCCGCAGCCATGCCTGGAGGACAAGCGCCTTGCTGCTTGGGAGGCTGAGCTTGGAGATGGCGCTGGTGACCACCAGGACAAGTCTCAGCCAAGTGCTCTGCTGAGGGTACGCGCTACGCCGCTCTCGGCGGTATTCGCAGTTTCGCCTCTCCTTCTCCAAAGGCCGGTTGAATAAACGCCCGCCTTCGTTAGACGGCGCGTCAGACCAGGGCAGCACACCTGACACCCCGTCTGGGAAGTCACATCACTGGCAAGTGTTCCTTGTTTGAACATAATTTCAATTCAAAAACAGTGAGGGGGGAAAAATGAGAAGAGAAAAGGGAAACCCGCAGTCGATGAGACCATCTGGTTTTGTTTGAGTGCTACCTAAGTAACTTGTGTTTATTGGTTATAGACTGGTGTTTTCTTTATGCAGTCTCTGGCCAGGTAGCTGTTGTTATGCTCGTGACTTGGCATTCGCTTCTGCCCTTTGCAAGTCTGCTCAGGAGGCATAAATCCTGAGCCTCTTACGATTCTGTGAAAAGTCGGGCTGTTTCAAAGCAACCATCAAGACAGAGACATTTCTCAATGCAATAAACTGGTTGGCCACTGAGAGTTTCCACTCGTAGCCCGTGGCTCCTATGGGGATGTCATTCCATCACCGTGGGAGCCGAGGCGACTGAGCTGGTGGTGCCTGGGACAGGCAGCCCATACGACCGTCAGCGTCGGGAGGAATCACGTTCACGAGAGAACGTCTCTGCTGAGGTGCCGTCCCTGCTCTGGGACGCGGGTAAAAGCCCGGTGAAGGTTGAGCAGCCGGCCCCGGGCTCGCGCCCAGGCTGGGCTGCGTAAGGTGCGGGGGAGCATAATCGCCCGTTGTTTGGAAGGAAGAGTTCTGGTGTAATTACAGCCTTCAGCCATTGCCACACTTTCCTCTCTTTCATCTTCGGGCAGGTCCACACGTTCAGATGTGAAGCTGGAAATGAAACACATCTGGATATCCAAAAATGACAACAGACTTTTATTTGCTATTTTTGGTATACAACAAAAGCTTTGTATCTTGCTAATTGAACATATGGGGTCTCAGTTGCTTTTTTCCCCTGCGAAACTCCACTTTTCCATGTGTCATCATACGATTCCAACATTTGATCTGTCGAGTCCATCTTGGCCATGTGTTTGTTGTAATCTGCTACACATGTAGGCTTGTTTTCGTGTGCGTCCTGACCTCCAGTGAGAGCTGCAGTTGTTTCCATCATGGATGGTGTTGAGGAGTTACACATCCTTTTTATCAGTGTATTTGGCCACCGGCAGCTCCTCGCAGCGCGGAGCGGGGATCCTGCCAAGCCTCTGAAAGCGCAGTCTTAGGGGCAGCCATATCTGTTTGTGTTGCGATACCAGATGCTGGCTTTTTTCGGTGTAACAGAAGTAGGAGGGAGAACTTCCCAAAAATAGAAAATATCCACGTAAGTAAAATCCGGCGTCTCCCCGAGGGAAGCTGAGGGTCAGCGTTAGCTGGTTAGAGTTGGAGCACCGGGAAGGGATGGAGGTGGATGGCTGGCCGATGGTCACCGGGCAGATCCGTGCGCCGGGGCGGTCGGCGTCGCAGCGGCTGGCACAGAAGGGCTGCGTTTGCTTGTGCAGAAGGCAGCGTGCTCCTCGAGTCTGCAGCAGAGCGGTCTGCGGGACAAACAGAGAAGAACGCCGTGTCTGGAGTGAAGAACTGAGCCCGTCAGAGCAGGCTGTGCCATAAATACCCACTGGGAACTTGGCCCCGCTGTACGGGCGTTCGTGAGAGTCGACTCATTACGAATGCAGGACCTCTTGATTAGCATGAACGATTCGTCATCAGAATTTTTTTGTGCCTGTGGGGGATCCGCTTACTTATTTCCAACTACAGCTCTAAATTGTTCCCATGCTTCATCATGGTTTGATTAGCTAAAAACTTGGAGTAACTGTTTGAGGCACCTACCGTAACTGAAAAACAGGTGACGGTGATCAAACCGCAGGGCACGGAGCAGGGCGCGCTGGTGCTTTAGGGTACGGAGCCCGGCGGTGGCTGGAGGCAACCCGGGCGCAGGTTCCTGAGCACTGGAAAGACACATCACCGGCACGCTTTCGGGGTGCTGAGCACTGCTGCCTACTGTTCCCCAGGATAAATGGCAAATTAATGCACAAAGGGGGGGTAGCTGCGCAGTTACACACATGCCTAGCCCCAACCTGCGCGTCCACGTCGTGTTCCAGCTGTGCTCGTAGTCACCTCGCTTGCAGGAAATATTGGGCCAGTTTCGTCACGTTGGGGTCATGTCTGTCAACCCAGCACTGAAGCAGTGGGGTCTGGGTTGCAAGAAGGGGAAGAGTCGGTTGCTGTCTAGCCCCGAGGTGGGGGAAAGCGAAGCCGTAGGCGGCGGGGCCCGGCTGGAGGCTTTCCTCTCGCCGTGTTGCAACACACCCGCCCGACTGCAGCAAAAATCAAATATTTGTACTTGAAGACAGAGCTGAGGCAATTTCCACCGGGAATATGCCATCTCTCACTGGTTGAAAAGTATTATACATGCATCATGCTGTTATTCTCTTCAGTTCTTGACATACACTGCCTGGAAATTTCGTCTTAAACTCCCTTTTTCGTTTTAGCCAAGAGAGTAACATTAAACAAATCTGAGATTGCACTCGAGGACTTCCCAGTCCACTGAAGAATGAACTCTGAAGCAGAAGTTGTATTTAACAAAACGGACTTACAATTATTATTCATAAATGCACATGTTATGGCTGCAGTTGTTTCACTTCTTTCTTTTACAACCCTGTAAATTGCATACAGAACATAAAGGCTTTACTTCTTAAATAAATGTTTTGCAGCCACCATAAATTATCTTTCTTGCATTCATAATGAAAAAAAAAAAAAAAATCACTGTTTGATGTTTTATATCCTCTTCCCTAAAATGTAAAATATGGTAGTTGGAGCCAGATTTTATCTCATTTGAAAATAAAAGAAGGTTCATTTCCTACTAATTTTTTTCAGTCTTAGGTTTGGAGTTCCCATGAAACGTTGCCCAGTCTGCAGAGCAGCGTTACAATAAACTCTGCTGTATCCGAGGGGTGGTGTCTGAGTGGCACCAGCGTTAGTAGTCGTCAGCGTGAAATGAGTTAAGAACATAACCTGAAACTCTTTGTATTTTTTTTTTTAATCCCTAATGTTGGTTATATTTCATCTTTCTATGCACCCCAGTCCACTGGCTGAATATCGGATTGTTGAACTTTTCTCTACGCCAGCCCTACGAGGACCCTGCCCCGGCGTTGCTGTCCTGGAAGCAGGCTTTGCTAAACTCCCAGCTCGCTGGTTTGCAAAGCAAACTTCAGCCTTCTACTATTTACCTTGGCAAGTGCCTGACCAGATTGATGATCTGTAAAGTGGATTTGTTATTTGGCTGTTTGCTTTGGCAGCTCTTGAAAGCAGTTTGCTGATTACAGTCCCAGATGTCATTGCATACATTACTGTTTGCTATAAGTTTCTTTTAAAGTTTTAATTTCGGCCACAAGTACTATTAAGCTTTTTGCACCTTTCTGTCTTTAGCTCATGGATATTAAATATCAAGAGCAGCCAGCCTTGATTTCCTGAAATTTTCCTCTTCTTGTCTTTGTCGGCCTCCTCCAGGCATCTCTGCGGTGCCGGCAGCCAGGGCAGGGATGCCGCTGGCTTTCCCCCAGCTCGGTACTGTGCCCGTCCCTGCCGTGGGCGGTTGCAAGTTGGTCGAATGCACAGTTTTCGAATTGTAGATAGCCTGGAAAGATGACGTAGCGTTTTTATAAATTATCAGGTTTAAAATTACCAGATACTTATGTCAGTAGAGTTGAGAACATCAGGAGTAATGGTAATTAAAATCACCCTGTGTTAGGGTAGACGGAAGAGGAACATGTGTCTTCAGAGATGGTTTTTCTGGGTTATATCCATCCTCTCTAACTATCTTCTTGGTTTTTAAAGGCTCTAAAAACCGATAAGCAATTTGGCAAAATCAATGGGCTCAAAATCAGTTTGTTTCTGACGCTGGCTGATCCTGAGTTCGGCTCTGGTGCCAGCAGTGCCTCTGTGCTCTGCTCCCGAGCGCTCCACTCCCAGCCCCGTGCGCGCGGCCGTTAGGGTAAGGGTCAAGGAATCCCGGGATATTTTATTTCTGTGGTGCCTCAAAGTACATTCGCCCTTCTGAAATTCAATAAAAGGCACATAAAAAGCGCAGCAGGGTGCTCGTGCTGCTCCCCTCGTGCAAGCACTGCGGGGCTCCCCGGGAGCGGAGCGGGCGCCTGGCACGGTCTGGCATGGACAAACGGCTGCTGGGTCCTGGCTTTGGGCTCGCAAACCGTCTTTTGGGGGCAGGAGGGTTTTTTTTTTTCAGTGGGGGTACTTTCAGCTTTGAAATATTTAAGCTGAAGAAGTTAATTCACTTGAAGTAAGTTTACTTTTCGAGGGGAGGATATCGTTGTAGTATTTTTGGCCACCGCTTGAAAATTCCTCTAACCCTTTACTATAATAAGCAAATTGAGCAGATTAAAGACACATTACGCTGCCAAATGGTTTTTCTACCCAGGGTGACATATATTTTTTCTGTGGAAAAGGTTGTGGGGGTTTTTGTGAGCTGCTGTGCTTTTTTTAGCGCTTCCTGTTTTATTGTGTTTGAAGTGTCTTTGTGGTGACCTGTTGGGTAAGATTCTTCCATATGGAAGTGTTTCTTCAACTTTTAATCATTTTGTTTTTAGAAAAAAAATGTTTTAAATCCGATTTGCAGATGTCTCTGGTTTTGTTCGCAGAGAGCGAGTCCAACTCGCTACAGTGTTGTAGAAATGTGAGTTATAATGAGTTGCTCGTAGGCAACATGAAGATGACATCCGTGTATTGGCACTCTCAACTGAAGTTAGGTACCTTCTTTAAAATCTGTTTAAAGTATCCACAGAAGAGGCATTTGTTTGTGTTTGAATGTGTTTTTCTCTTCAGAAAATTATATTCCTTTAAAGATTGGGGGTGAAATCCTGCCTTCACTGAATGCCTTGGCAGAATTCCTGTTGGTTTTGGTGGAACTGGGATTTCACCAGCAGAGCCTGACTGTGTTGTAGGCATCTCCTGAAGTCGAGTAACATCAGGATAACGAGCAGTTTTGTCTTTTGCCTGTTCCTGGAGAAAATCTTGCTGGGATTTTACATAGGGTCAAAAAAAGTTACGAGTTTATTTTTAAGTCTGTGAGACAAAAGTCTTCATTAATGTACAACAGAAGGCCTTTTCCCTGCGCTCGTATTGGACTCGCTGGGTCGTAACTGAGACCAGAATTTGGACCACTGTATTTGCATTCTGGCTGCATCCTGTTTCCTATTAGTTTTGACGCTAACATCTGAATTTCAGATTTCTTCTTGATGAGGTTTAACTGCTCAGTCGGTGCACACAGCAGCCATCTCGGGACCTCTCGGCAGTCGTCCAGCTTGCGCGGGTCAAGCAAGGGCAAGACCTGGCATCTGCACGACCAGCGCTGGAGCAGCCCCCGTGTTTGAGTTGGTGGAGCACAGCGTGTCATTACGCAGACAGCCGGGGCTGTCGGTCAGACATCTCCAGACTTGCCCTCTGCATCATATCCTCAACGTTTTAACTGTAAGAAAACTGGCTTTGACGGTATTTTTGAGCCCACATGTGAATACCACATGTTGAGGTCTCATGTCTGCAGTTTCACTCCTAATTAAGTGTAGATGTAAGTATTGGGTATCTTATAAGGTCTTTGGCTCTCTGCAGTTCACCACAGGCATCTAATTTCCACTTCCTTTGTCTTGGACCTGTTATTCATACAAGAAGGGTAGGTGGGCTCGGTGGTTACGAGTCTGTTGGATTATGATGTTTCTGTAGCTGTCATCCAGTCAAATGTCCTGCAGAAATCTGCACTACGGGCTCTTGCTTGTTTATTGTGGGTAAAATCCCTTCCTGTGCCAAAGGCTGGCCCAAGGTCTGCGCGTCACTTCAGTCTTACTTCCCCCTGAAAATGGGTCTTAAATGGCACGTTGGCCTTGCGCCTGTTCTCAGCATGGGGGTGAATTGCATTCGTTGTGAACAGTGAGGTTTCCAGTTCAGCTCAGGCTGTTTCTCTTCACTGCTGGGAGTAGCAGGACGGGTTCTCTGTGCTGCAGCCCACAGAAGCTAAGGCCGTTCTGGCCTGACAACAGGGCGGTTTGAAAAATGGCAGCTTTTTGATGTAGATGGGCACAGCACTCATCTGGTTTGGATTTTTGAGGTGTTCCAAAGTCATACTGTTAACTACAGGGGTCTTTGGGGAGGAGCGGATGCACTGGCTTGCTACTGAGACCGCAGAGCGTTCCCAGAGATTTGTTTTTGGAAAACTGGAGTCAGGTAACTATATTGTCTCGTGTCTATTATAGAGCTGGAGAAACTAAGGCAGGAGACAGACAAATGGCTTTACTGGGCTGGTCAGAGTGGTCTTGATACCACCAGACATAAAGCTGGAGAGTTATTTTACCATTCCATTTTGCTCTGGTTTCAGTGGTATACAGAGTGTGTTGGAAACAATCTCGATCAGGAAATGCTTGCAGCCTTGTTTGCACCGACCCGGTGAGCGTGCTGGTGCAACCTCTTTAAGTGATGCTTCCCCTTGTCCCACCTGACGAGCTGACATGTTTAGATATGGGCGTGGATTTGGGACTGACTTTCAAAGTTGATATAAGAAGGTTGAATGATGCACTTTAAGGTCTTTATCATTGAATTGTGTGCTTGAAAGTCTTTATCATCTCCAGGCCTTCTTTCCGCGGTGCCCTGGCAGGGCTTCAGGGGCTCTGGGGTAAGTTGCCTTCAGCTCAGTGGCAACTCTCCGTTTAAATATTTCACCAGAACACCTCTGACGTATCCCACTTCCTCAGTAGCTTCCGAACGGTGTCCAACTAGATGAAAATTAGCCAGTGTCTTAGTTTGTAGAGCTACAAAGGTCAAATGTCTCAGAGAAACAAGGTGTTGAGATGCTAATTCTCCACCTTGGAGCGAGAAAGCAGCTCTCTGCTCGATAAAGCAGAAAATGCAGGTGGTCTGAAACAGCTCTGGTTTTGCCTCTTGTTTTGAATGCGATTAAACAAAATCTGCTGTAATTGCAGGGAGGATAACCAGCTTCCCGTGCAGTCCCAAACCCTGCCCTAAGAGCAGTTATGGGGCAAACGGCTTGGGGAGGGAGCCCCTGGGCCGCAGGCGTGCTAGCAGAGGTCCTGGGCTGGTCCCATCTGTCCCCAGCACGGGACATGCAGGAGGCTCGTCCCCAACTTCTGTGCTCACACCGCACCTCCTACGCTCCTGCGCTCGGGATCTTGCTTTCCACTTATTAGTGATTTGTGAAACATATGCTTTGGAGGGTTTCCCAATTTTTTTCACAACAAGAAACGAATTACTCTCTGCATTGTAAAAAGCCTCACGGAACAGCGCGGTCCTTCGTTATAATGGACTCGCCTGGCACAACTCAGCAATCCCCTTTTCTCGTCACTTCGCAGCGTACTTTTATAGGGTATAAAAATGTTGTTATGATCCGTGTTCCCAAACCTTGCCTCAGCTAGCAAGAACATCAATAAACAGGGCTTGATAGACCCCAGAGCTGCACCACCGTTCCCCTCGGCGCTTTGAACGTGCCCCGACACACCTTTTGAATCTGTTCTCCATGCATGAAGCTACTCGTGCCTCTGTCGACCTTTTAATGTATCAAAGGGAATACTTGTGTGCTTAGGAACAGTTACTTCTCCCAGGATACATTTCCAATCTGGTCGCTTACTGTACTTGGAAATATTTTCTTCACTTCATCTCACGTGCCACCTTTTTATCCTCTTTTCTGGATTTAAATTGATCTGCAGATAGGGAGGTCAGCGTACCTGGAGCTGGCAGAAGGTTTTACTTCCTTTCTCCCCCTTTCCTTTTCCTTCTCTCTCTGTAAAATTATTATTGTTGTTTCTTCAGTTCTCAGCTGAGATGATGGGTTGATGTTTGAACAGTCACGCGCTTTGTTCCAGGAAAGTCTGTCTTTCTTCCAAGGCTTCCAGCGCAGAGGCTCGTTCCACCTTGATCTTTCAGCAGAGCACTAAAACGCTTGGCAAGGTTTTTTGTCCCATTTTTTGCTGCTGTCCAGGGTTTTTGAGAGATTCCCCTTGGACAGCTTCCACCCTCGAGCTTGCCTGCTGTAGGGAATAGTTCTGCGTGTATTTGCACAGCCACATCACCAGACCTGATCCATCCCTCTCCTCTCTTCCTCAGCCGGTACCTGACAGCCGCTTGCTCACCTCCTTGGATTTGCTTCTCTCTGGTTTTAAAGCAGGTTTCTCTTCCGAACGCTTCGTGCCAAGCGTTCTCGTAGGTGGGTTTGTGCTGGCAGAAGATTGTTGGGACACAGGGCTGGGACAGGGGTTGCTCCGATGGGCTCGCGGATCATCACTCTGCTGCCAAGCGGGAGGCGGCTCGGCAGGCGGTCGGAAAGCAATCCCCTCTGCGAAACAGCAGTAGTTTCACTCCTGATTTTAGACTGGAAGAGGAGTAGCATCAGCTTCTACCTCAGTTACAGGATTCTCCCTAATCATCAGATTTCTTTTCCAGATTAAATTCCCGAGAAACTTGTGATTAGCCCCACTTCTGAGAGTTCACAGCAGCTTAATTCTACTGTAAAACTGTCAGCAGTGATTTTCTTTTTTTTAAGGTGGATTTTTGTTCTTGTACAGAGCTACTTCTTGCTAAATTCCTTTTCAACCAAACACACTTGTCATTTCTCAGCCATTAAAGACAATAAACTCCATCTTTGGCTTTTTACATGCTGAGCTTGGTTTATAATGATAGATACTTGTTTATAACGCACTGAAGATTTTTGTTAGCTTTCTGGCATAAAAATTGGAATCTTCTCATTTGACTTGTAGTTATTAGTAGCAGGTTTATCCTTTTAAATACATACAAGCTATGATTTCAGTGGGATATTTATTGTCCACAAGAATGGTAGTCTGCAGCTCTCAGAATCCAGCTTGCCTTGGCAAGCAGCGTGGTTACAATAATCATCGAGCTGTTCACGTGGACTGAAGCTAGTTTCACCAGAGGACGGAGGTATTGCAGCCCAGAAGGTCACGGCACCTGGTTTTAGGTGCCGGGGTCCCCAGGCAGCTCCATCTCCGGGTGCGAGGGGTCCCGCCTTTGCAGTGGTGCTGAAGCCAGCTGGTGCTATAAAGTGTATTTGAAGGGTGCTATAAAGTGTGTGCAGAGCAGAGGGGCTGAATCAGACCCTCCTGGGGTAGCAGGTAGGGAGAAACACCCACTTCGATCATCCCAGATGTGCTGGGAAGGGACCAAGGTGTTGGGAAGACTGGGGCGGTTCTTCCTGGATCCAGGGAAATCTGCCAGGCAGGGACAGGGCCTGTGGGGTCAGGCAAGGATTCGGGGCATCAGGATCTGGACTTCCAGACACCAAAGGTTCTCCTTCATCCCTCTCTGTGCACCTGACTGCTGTGGGTGGCTTCTGGTTGCATGGTTAATCCCAAATTACGTTATAGGTTGCATTGCTTCATAAATCACAGCAAAGCACGTCCTTGCCATCAGTGCTCCAAAACGGGTTTTACTGAAGGAAGAAAAAAGAAAATTGACTATAAAAATCTGGTTCTTGTGCTTCCAAGGTAGAGCACGCTGCATCTCATAAATTAACAGCACAGCGTGAATTATCAGACTTTGCCCTTACGCTTGACATTTTTTTGCATTGGTTTGGGTGGATGCACCCACTTCTGCCCCTAAAGAAACAGTGATGTTACTCATAGCACTAGAAATCCTTGCATGGCTTTTTTTAAGTAGCTCTTGCTTACCCCTGAAAGCTTTGCTTTGAGCCGTGAACGGTGAGCCATCTTTGCCCAAGTCCTGTTTGCATTTGGAGTTGTTACTGCCAATTGCCAAGTGCAAACATGAGGCATGTGGAAGGGTGAATCTCCTGCCCTTTGAGTACAGTCTGTTCCAAGGATGAGAGCGAGATGAGTTAAATGACCGAAAGCCTGAGGCTAGGACATGCCAGCTGCAATAATTTTTTCACTCCATCATCTCACCTTGCAATGTCGCTCTGCCTTATCCAGCCACCAGATGCCTGATGGATAACAGAAGTGACAAGGGCAAAACCTCCTCAATGGATGCGGAGGAAAACTTCAGACAGCGAGGACGGGTCTGCTGGCTCCCGACCAGCTGGGTCCTGCCTGTCCCTTCCACAGCCTGCCTGGCTGGAGTGGAATCCCTCCCTTGGACGGGGTTTGGTGGGCGATCAGACCTCGCTACGGAGAGTCACCGAGGGCTCTGGCCCCGCGCCAGCAGCACACTTACGCGCACGCTTAACTTCCAGCATAGATTTGCTACTGCTGAAGTCACTGTGGCTGTTTGCGTGCTTAAAATTAAGTATATGCTGAAGATGGCTTGGGACCAGAGATTTCAGTGCTTTGTAGGCCCTGTCCTTGCTGGAGCTCAGATAACTGGCTTGTGCAACTTGGCACGTGCTTGTAATGAAGTCAGAATCGGGCCAAAAGAATTTATCTTCCCGGACTTGGAAGGCTTACAAGGAAACAAGTTTAAGGTTTTTTGAATTTTTATTATTTTGAAAACATAAAATTTCACATTTCTCTGTAGTCCTTAAAGAAACACATTTTCTTAATGTGCTTGGAGGGATTTACAGGCTTTGAGTAAGCGATTTCCAAAGCATCCAGAGCTGATGGAGGGGCATCTGGGACCTGCTGCCTGGCCAGGGCAGGACTCGCTGGCTCTGGAGGTGCCGTCCATGGTTTTGTCCCTTCTAGGAAGACGTGGCATTGCACTGGGGTGTCCTCAGATGGAAGATTTTTTTCTAGACAACCCTGGCACAGACTTGCCCAGTGACCTCGGGTGAGTTACTTAAACCCTGAGGTTCCAGCTCTTCCTCAGTGACAGCGATAAAACTTATCATATCAGCGCTGATAACTCATTTTGCATCAGCTAAGGATTTGGTCCTGTAGGTGTGTTTGGTAATGGCTCCTCCATTCCCTCGTCTTGGTTGCTCAATTAATAAGTAGCAAGAGCAAGTTTCCAGACCAGTTCCTGGCATGAATGGTGCTCTGCCCTTACAGCAGCCGCTCAGCTGCCCCGAACACAAACACCTCCATCGCTCTGGTTTAGTGTCAGAATCCATCTCGTGCTGTTCGTGAAAGATGTTGAAGTACTTGTAGGGGAGTTGTGGTTGCACGGGCTGTACGCACAGGATGAGACGCAGCACCAACAAACTGAGTGTTAACGCAGCGAGCTTTGCTGCAGGAAGTGTCAGGAGAAGGTCATCGCTCCTCTGCTGTTCCCCGAGGAAAAGCCGGTTACAGCATAGGTGTGTGGCAGGAGTTACGTTACTGGTGGGGAAACTCCTGCTAGAATTGGTGTGCGGATTTCCACGAAGCGGTCGCGAAGCGCAGATGCCTTGTGCTGACGGACGCTGCGGGGCTGGCGGCAGCGGGCAGGGCAGGAGAAATAGAAGTCCCCCTGCGAGCTCCTCCCAAACACCCAGCGAGTGCCTAGTATTTGCAAGTGAGATTTATTTATCCTGTGTACAAGTGCTTCTCAGACAGTAGCTTGGAACCGACGCGAACATTATCTCATAGTGAGGTAAGACAAATAAATTACAAGTCAGAGGCCCCGAGTGGGGTTAGTGATGCACCTTAGGAAAATATTTTGGTTTCTGTTTATATGTCGGCTGGGTTGTGAAATGTTTCATCTGGGAAAGGTGATAGGAGAACAGAGAAATATTTGCTCTTATAATGAAAAAAATATTTCAGTTTTGTTCTGAACTGGTTGCTAGTGATATAAACCAAATTTCACATTTCCGGGGCTTTGATGGCTGCTCGGCTGCTTTCCTACAGATTCTCTGCTGCAAACCTTCTCCTGGCCGATAGGAAGCCGCCCCGTTATCTCCGCGCGTTTGTGAACACCGCTCGGTGCGCACGTTGCTCCTGCAGCAGAACGACGCGAAGCGCGGCAGAAGCCGCTGTCGCTGGGAGGCTCGCTGGCTGCGGGGGGGCTGGGGCAGGGTTCCGGGCAGCGTGCGGGGTCCCGGCCCCCCCGGCTGTGCACCTCGATCCGGGGGGGCCTTCGCAGCGGGCTGAGGGTGCGGGGTCCGCTGCCACCCAGCTGCGGCCGATCCGTACCCACCGTGAGCTTGGCCTCTCCAAGCGTTACGCTCGCTGCTGCTGTTACCCAAGAAAGAGTCTCCTCTTACAGTGCGAGTGATATATTAGTATATAGCACAGTTCCAGTGGTTTTTCAACACTGAGATTTTTTTTTTAATTCAAATGAAACAATCAGAATTAAATTCCTTGGCTCGGGCCGTTACCACTAATTCGCAAGCAAGATGACAAATCCACACTTGTGTCTCGAAGTGTAACAGAAGATCTTCGTTATCCAGACAACCCCGACGCGTTGTCAGGTCTTTCCTGACTTGTGGGTGAACGTGAGCCTTTTATAATCCATTATGTGTGCTTGGTACGTGTGTGTGTGTATATACATGTGTGTGCATTTGCACATGCCTGAAGATTGATAATAAGCAAGGTGAACGGTGCTGTTTTCGGAAGGGAAGCAGCAATGTGTTATCCGAGTCCCTCCGGCGGAACTGGCCTATTTCTGCCTCGCGCAGTGAGCTCGCGGAGACGGGGCCTGCCTGCCAGCCTCTCCCAAAGCGTTCAGAAATGACTTGGCGTGCGAAGAAGGACGGTTACGCCGCGCCGCAGAAACACCAGCGCTGTCCTTCCTGCGTCCGAGGCAGCTTTTCCCAGCGCAGCCAGTACAAAGGCTGCAGCGTCGGAAAGTCACGGCTTGCGTTCGGATGAGAAGTCAAACAAAATAAAGACTCCTCTAAAACCGCCTCCGCTGAGATTTAATGGGATTCATTGTGTGTTTGAATTTCCTAGGCGTTGTTGAAAATCTCAATAATCATCTTATTGGAAGCTGAACTAAGTCGTGTAGATCTTCAGAGAGTGGGAAACTTTACTAGGAGAAAAAAAAAAAAGTGACTGGATTTTCTAATTTTAACCAGGGCTGAGAAGTACAAGTATGTGAATGCCACGAGAAAACATTTCCAACCTTGCAAAAACTAAAAAGTGCGGAAGATCTTTTGCGAATCCTTTTTTAATGAAATTTCCAGACCTAGAGGTTGAAAGAACACCAGGTGAAGTTTCTGCCATGCGGAATTGTACCTGGCAGCATCCCCCCCCCCAGCTGCCCCACGTTGTGCCGGGCGCTCTGTCCGTCTGGGTGCTCCCCTTTGTGGCAGGATTAAATGGAAAGAAATGTTAATCTGGAAGGGGGCTTGGGGCTGATCAGAGCATTCCTGATTTTTTCCAGGCGTTCTGATTCTTCAAAGCTGTAAAGAGTTATAATCTGCAAGCATCTTGCCATTCAAGGGGAAAAAAAAAACATTTTTTCTTGGAAATTAATGTTATTATGAAGGGGGTATTTTGTTTTTAAAATCATAATAGCATCCATTTATACTGCAGTTTCCATCTCTTTTTGCTTTTAGACCGCTAACTAAATTGCATCCAGGATTCCCAAAGAAGTTTGAATACGCGGATCTTCTTTTTCCGCGCCCGGTGTTCCGCGGGCCGTAGCTGAGCTGCGCCTTCCCGTCGGTGCCTGCAGCGCGCAGCGGCCGCCCGCGCTCGCCCCGGCCCCTGGGTTACTCTGTTCAGCCAGATGACAAAGTCCTGCGCTTCTGGTGCTGCAAAACCACGGCGTAAATTTCCCCCCCCGACACCAAATGCAGATTTTTTGCATTTTATCTTTTTAAGTCCGGCTTTGGATGGATGTCACATCCTGCCTCCGCTCTTCAAGCCATCCCGTCTCTCTCCCGTGTCCTCTTGCTAACCCCCGCGCCTCGGGGGAAGCCAGGAGCCGGGCCGGGGCTGCGGGAGCCCTCGGCGATGCTCGGGGGGCTGCGGGGGGCTTGGCCCGGCTTCTGCCGGCCCGGGGCTCGGCGGCGACGCGGGGGTCCCTGGGGTGGTGGCCGGGTGTCTTGGCAGCGCGCTGGGGTGGGGCTGCAGCCTGGATGGCACGTTCGAGAGTCGCAGGGAGCATTCAAGGCAAAGGCAGGATTTAATAAATATACTTAATCATTGATGTTTTGACCTTAACCCAGACTCGTTCTCAGACACGGAGAGCGGAGAGCTGGAAACGTGCTTTGTCAAGGCTCCTTGGGCTGATGCCGCGGTAAAACAGGGCAGCCTTGCTCTGAGGAAAGGCAGAGCCTTCAGAAAGGAGAGTAAAAGGTCAGAACTAATCCGAAAGGACAAGCAGTGTATGTCTGTGTGTATATTGGGTTTCACATATGAAATCCAGTCATGATAAATCTGATGGCTTTAGAAACATCTACTTTGATTAATGAAAACATAGTTCCCATAGACCACGGCTTTCGTACTTCAAAGTTCTCCTGGATTTAGGACCTTAGGTTTTGCTTATTCATATAACATGCAGGAAACTATTTTTAAATGAATAAGGGAGTTTAAAAAAAAAAAGAAAAAGGCAAACATTTCAACATCGGTGGTACGGATAGACTGGATAATAAGGGGCAAAATTAACAAACAGCAGACATTTTATTATGCATTTTACAATAATGTTTACATTCTTTCCTCTATATTTGTTTTTCCTTGAAAAGATGTATTTATAAAAATATCTCACTGCTCCAGCTCTGAAAATTGCAGCCTCGCTCACATTTGAAAGCCTTCACGATGGCTGTGATGGCTGGCTGTGTTCCTCAGCGTCTGAAATGCTTCTCCCGAGCCCGGGGTGAACCCGTTGTGCAGGACCGGGGCAGACGGCATTTGTCGGGGTGGAGGGGAGGAGGAGGGCGAGAAGGTCCCTAAGGACCTGCCGACCTTGCACCGCTGGGATCCGGAACGGTGCCGTCCATCGCCTTGGTCCATGTCCCGAGCTGGGCAGTGGGAGCGTGTGGCCGCTGCCCCATTGGACGTGGGTGATGGATGGCAACCTCCCTGCCACCCATCCGCCCTCATCCCTGCAGAGCCGCCGGGCACGGGGCTCGTGGGCCCCCCCCCGACCCCCAGCAGCTGCGCGCTTGCTTAAAACTCATTTAGAACTAATGACAGAGGAATAAACAGTATTTTTGTTTACAAGTCTGTAGTGCGCTGCGGAGGGACGCGGGAACCTCTCCGCCATGCTCAGCCAAAAGTTCAAAGGGATTTGAAAGTGTCCGTTGCCTGTGGGACTGGGCACCCCGACTGAAGTCTCCATTAATTAAATGCACTCACAGGATGCAGAGCTGGTGAGTAATGTCCTGTTTATAGCAGAACTGTGAGCGATTCTGGAAAAAAAGAGACTCCGTGGGAGGGAAGATGACAGGGGAACAGAGCTGCGTGCAAAGGCCGTAGCTCCTGCCGTCGTTTCCAAAGGCAATAATTAGTACTCACACCTTGATTGAGCGGCCGTACGCCGAGGTGGCTTGTTGCAAAGTCTGTCACACGCACGTTGAGAGAGCGGGACAGCGGCGCGCGAGCTGTGCACGGGAGAGGAGCAGCAGTGCGTGCCCCCGAGCACGGACACGCGTTCTGAAGTCAGGTGTGGGTCAGGTCGGGGAGGTTCTGCCACCTCCACGCTTGGAGAAGGCGTTTGCACGTTCCAGTACGGAGAGCCGCTGCTTGGCGACATTACCCTGGAGTTACGACGTTACGGCGTGGAATGGAATTGGCAAAGCCTGTAGGAAAGTTCAGCCATGAATGTTTAAACGGGGCATGTTACTGTTTGACTCACTGCTCTGGGCGAGGAGTTTCCGTGCGCTGGTTCCTCGCACGCCCAGGGGGTTCTCGCTCCCGGCCGAGGCGTTTCTGGGCTGCTCTGTCGTGCTGACGCCGCGGTGACCGGCGCCGAGCAGATCGGGACTCCCCTCGAGTCTGCTCCTGCTGCTGGAGGAGCCAGAAGAGGCAGGGGCTTGGTGACGGGCAGCCCCTCCGAGACCGTCTCGGTCGCACCCCAGGGTCTGCCGTCCCGGGGGGTCCCGGCGGGTCGAACCCCCATCCCTTTCATGAGAAGGACGCATCTTTTATCGGTTAAAATTGGCAGGTCGTTTCCTCTCCTGTTTACTCTGTTGTTTTTGCTCACACGTATGTTGCAATATGCAAGGTGAGGCTCCAAACTGTCAAGCTCTTTAATAGAACCATTACTGTATTTTTGGAGAACGTACTCTTTTTGATTTACTGTTCCTTAGAAGACAGGAAATGGAGCTACTTGATTTCATATTTTAAACAAAGCTTTCCAGAGGTTTAATGAAAAAAATTTCCCCTGGCTTTCGAATTAAAGGGCTATGGTGAAAGGTTTAGCTTAGCTATTTTGACTTAGAAAAATAACACATTAGAAGCATGAAAATATTTTGTGAAAATACTTTTTACTACTAGATTTTTTAGAGAAGAAAATAAGCCTCTCTGGTTTTCTCAGTCTCGGTTGGTAGAGCTAACTGTGAAAAGAAAGGACGTTTCCAAGGTTTCGGATTTTTTTTTTTTCCTTCTGTAGGATTTATTTTCCTTTTATATTAAAAGCCTTGAAACAATTGCTGTGCAAAAGACAAATCCTGTGCTTCTAAGCAAGGTGATTTGGTCTGAGTAACAACAGAAGCCTTTGCCATTAATAAAATGTGAGAAACATTAAGCAGAAGGATGGGGGGGCCTGATTCTGCGCTGTCCCGCAACGGCGCGAGTGAAGGGCCGTTCTCGTCGAGAGGCAAATGTCAGTGGAAGGACAGAAGTGGGAGATCACTGTCAGGAGAAAATTAAAGTTTTAATAGGAAAATCCTGCTTGTAGAGCAGAGTTAGCTCGGAGTGTTCGAGGCGGTGTAAAGCTGAACGCGCTGGAACTGCGGAACAAAGCGCTTGCGACCGGGGCGTTCAAGCCAGGGTTCTGCTCGTTCCGTTTGGTTGGGTTTGGAGTTGGTTGTTATTCGTAGTGCAGCGGCTCTGGGGCGGTGCTTGGACGTCATACGAAGGAGGCCAATGGTCTTAATTTCCACCCGGTTCCATCTTCAGTAAACAAGGGGAGAAGTAGATGTTCTGCTAACTTGAAAGCACCACGCGATAGGATGAAATATTGACACCGTTTTAAGTCAAAGGGGGTTTTTTTCAGCGATTTAATGATTTTTCAGCAGGATTTCACTGGTAATTGCTTGGCTAAAATAATACCTAATTTGCTTCTTTCGTGTGTTATTTCTAAATGAATTGCTCCTTTTAGGTGGTCCCACCAAAGCTGCGTGGGGTCTGGGGGGCAGCCGACAGGCTGGGCTTCACACCTCCGGCGCTGATACTGGTGGCTGTCGGTAGGGTTTCAGCGGTTTGTCAGGAAAGGCACGGGGTGACGCCTGCCTTCCCTCAACCCCTCGGTAATCCTGGGAATCAGCAGGAGCTTTCTCGGCCGCCTCGCTCCTGCAGTTACGTTCTGGCTGCGGGTTCGGGGGGGATTTTGAGAGCAGGACACTCCGCTGAGGTTTATTTGTAAACTTCTCTCTGGCTGACGATGGGGAATTCGATACGTTATCAACGGAGATACTGGGATTGAAAAGGGGAGAGCAAGGCAGCCAGAAAGAGATTACAATTTAATAAATAGCAGAGATATGGTTAGCTGCTATCAGTGTAAGCTTAATGCCGTTAGCTCGTGTGCCGTTGGTAACGATGCATGTAGGGCAAAGCACCCAAAGGCTCCTGGGGAGCAAGCAGCCCTTCTGCCATTTCATGCACTTCATGGAGGAATTCTCCAAGGTGAAAAAATGCCCAGGACTTAATTCTGCCTTGAAGAAATTAATTGACTTTGATACATCTGCTGTCTGCTGATGCAGTGGCGAGAAGAACATGAAGGTCCATGACAATCGGTCTTATTTTTCCTGAAACAGAGCTGTTCTGCGTCAGAGAGGAACAGAGCCAGGGGTTTATGGTAGGTTTACGGTCAAGCAAGGTCCCGTTTCTACCCCACGCCCCGTGTAACCTCGGCTGCGCATCTGTGTGTTCAGCTTTATGTGGAACTGGCTTTATGAACGCGTTTACTGAGTTAAGGAGGGATTTGTGGACTCCACCGCGACAGCGAGCAGGTGACGGCGCGCAGACCTCCTCTGCCCCGCCGCTCGTTACTCGCAGGCGGGGTGATCACCCACGGGCGCAGCGGTGGCTGGTGAATCACAGCTGGATGCCGGGACGCGAAGCGTGTTGCCAGATGTGAACTCCTCGCATGCAGAAGGAGCGAAAAGGGAGGGGAGATAAAACTAAAGCTTCACCAGCCTCACGGTTTTTTACAAGAAGACTTTCCGTGCAGTTAATCCCTCTAACCTGCATTTACATTAACACTTACAACCTCACACGTTGCTGCTTAAGAAGTTTTGGCAGCTCTTGGCCCTGATTGCGGAGGTAACGCTGCACTTGTCTCCTTTGCTCTCACTCAAGTATCTCAGGAGCCGGAGCCCGGCGCTCTGTGAAGTTTCTCCCTGTACGCACATGCAGGCATCTTGGCAGAGCTTCAAAAGCCATTTGCCTTATTATTCATATGTCTGCTTATAGGAGCAGAAATGCTCCCATTTCTCACTTTCGGAATAAGGGCAGACACTAGTAAAGAGGAGATTTCTCATCAGCATCTCTGGCACAATGCTGCAAGCTCATGGGGGCCGGCCATTTCCCCGCTGTCACCCTGGGGTTTGGGCACGGAGATTTAAAAGCCCCCCCAGTAGCTCTCCAGGCGCACGAACAGCCCTGTTGAAACCAACTGAAATCGCTGGCGTGTTAGAGTACGTGCAGAGTGGGGCTCTCAGGGTCACATCAAACCCCAGAAGGATCACTTGGAAAAAAAAAGCTTCAAAAAGAGATCAAATTTTGCTTTTCCTTGTGCAGTTGGGGGAGCTGACAGTATGGAAATGTTGCAGAGACTTAAACATTGAAATTACTTTGCCTCCTCACTGTGTTTTCTCAAACAAGCTTCAAGAACCCTTGCTTTTAAACAAATTAGTAGACTGGAAATCCAAAGACCCATTAAAAGTTGAAACATTTGGTCATTCCTCCTCTCGGTTTAAACTGGGATTCATCCAGAGTTCAAGTGCGTGCATCCCAGAAGAGCCACAGTCCCATTTTGTAGAGGTCCATTTTAGTGTTGATGGTTTTCTAGTGCCAGGAATCTACTCTGCAGCCAGGCAAAGAGATAAATCAAAGCTGTGCACGCCGATGAAATTCAGGAGCCAGCAGTCACCATTGCAGCCCATATAAATCCCTGAATGCCAGCCCTGGTGCTTTTGTCCATGCCATTAGAGTTCAGAATTATCTGCCCCTCTTTGCTGATGTATGGATTAACCGGCTGCCCGAGTGTTTACTAACGGTTATCACCCGGTACTTTGGACGTTATCAGAGGAAGGGACGCCTGCCGCGGGGCTTGGTCTCTCACCCTTTCTATTACCACCTGTCAGTGGCAGGGAGTGTGCTGTGAAGCTGTACAGTCACAGACCACAAGTGTAGATAGTTTCTGACGGCTGATCAAAGGGGAAAACCAAAGGCCTGATAACAAGGACGTGTTTCATGTACTTTTAACTTTGAGAAACATTGGCATTTGCATTTTTTCCCCTCGGTAGGCTGGCAGAAACCAGGCACAATAAATGCTGCATATTCAGTTACCTAATAGTCGAGTAAATGGTATGTGCTTGAAGCAACAAAGCATAACTGTAATCTTTTTCCAAGTGGGAATGATTTAAGTAAGCCTTTGCAGAAGACTTGCTCTATAGTAAAGCAGAATAATTTTAATTTGTACTTTGAAGTGAGCTTGAATTCAGAATCTAATCTTTGCATTCAGCAGAACATCATACCCTGTTGGGAGGGAGGTAATAACTGCACGTTCAGGAGTGATTTGAAGTGTTTGTCGTGGGTACGTGCGCTCCGTCACAGTGGCCGGCACCTCCAGGAAAGCGCTGCTGGTGAGAGCGTCGCTGTTAGCTCGCGTTTGACCTAAAATTTCGCAGTGTGGGAACAGAGACAGTCCAGAGGTATCCCAGGCTGGAAGAAGGGCTCGCCTCTCTCCTGCAGTCAGCGTCCCTCCGACACAACGCAGCGAGCACGCCGTCCTGTCCGCAGCAGCCCACCACACCGCGGCACTTTTCTGCTCAGGAGCAAGAAAGGGATTTCAGCTGAGATTTGTGCCCGTTCGCAGAGACGAAAGGACTGGACTGTTTCCGTTGTCCGAGATGAGAAGGGGGAAGGGTGCTCAACAGCAGCCCAGTGAAAGGCAAACCAACTTTAAAACCAATTTCTAGTTCTCTAACATGTACTTAATAACACATAGACAGTTTTTTAGCGTCACAGTTCCTGATTCGGCCGTCATTTCCATCAGTGCCGTTGTGCTGATCTCCTGACTCTCACTAACGTGAGGCCAGAATTGGGTCAGTATTTTTAATTTAACCTTTTTGCTTACAGCTGCTTGGTCCAAGCCATTCGCTGCTTAGGGCTCTGCTTGTTCCTGCTGTGCTGTTAACACCAACATTTTAACTAATGTGCTAGAATTAGCTTTTCAGGAACTCGGAATGCAAGGGCTGCTTTCCTTCCAATGCAATGAATAAAACGTACGGAAGTAGCTTGGTGCCAGGGTGCCCCAAACATCTCCCGTTTGTTTGTTGAAGGTGCCTTCGACCGGAGCGTGACCTTGCTGGAGGTGTGCGGGAGCTGGCCCGAGAACTTCGGTCTCCGCCACATGTCTTCCATGGAGCACACCGAGGAGGGCCTTCGGGAGCGCCTGGCCGACGCGATGTGCGAATCCCCCAGCAGGGACATAGTGGGCTCAGGAACAGGTACAAAGAAGAGGTGTGATCAGAGATCACGTACATCTCACCCAATGGTGATTTTAATTTTTTTTTTTTTAAGTTTTGCTTTTCCTTTTCTCTGTACGCTACCTCTCTGGTTAATTAACTTTTACGGGGATCTCACTTAGTGCGAGAGAAGTCATTTATAAAAGGAAAATATTGGTAGATCACATAAACATAGTCTGAGAAGCCTAAAGTAACTTACAGAAAAACACTGGTGCTTGAAGCTTCCTTGCCATATAGCTGTGACGAGGACTCTCCTCCCTCCCCTGCCAACCCGGGAGCATCCGAGTCGCTGTGCAGATCGCTGCCCTTGCCCACCCTGCTCCAAACAATTTCATAATCACACACGTCCTCCTTCTGTGTCCTGAATAGAGCCACTGCGAAGCGCTGGTTCGGTAATCCAAATTAATCCATCTTCATCAGTGTCCATTATATTGATAAATTATATCATCTGTTTAAGTAAATGGAATGGCACGTCAGAGATTATGCTGCTCAGAGGGGGCCCAGTGGTAGGAGGTGCTCAGAAATGTTGAAGCGCAGTTATTGCGGTTTAATTGTCTCCATTAATTTTGACTTGCTTTAAAAAACACTCTCTAGGAGAAGGACTAGGCCCATCTATGCACCATTTGTGTTGTGACCGGCAGCTAAGAGTGATGGTGGCTTCCAACAGCAGCTGCCAGCTCGCTTGTCGCTCTTCTGGCCGCTCGCCTGGGAAGGAGGAAAGAGGACAAGCTCTAGCAGAAACCCATGGAGGTTGCAGGAAGGCTCTGCGTAGAGCAGAAGCCGTCCCCTCCTGTTGCTGTTGCCCTCGTGTGTTGCTGCGAGGTTCGTGCTTGCTCTGAGCTCTCCTGCCCTGCGCAGCTCCAGCTGGAGAAGGCTCAGGGCTCTCCCAGCAGGGCTCGTCCCCCTGCTCTGCAGGTGGGTCTCTACCGAGCACGTAGCCCATGGCAGGCCACCAACCTGCTGCCACCTCCCGCAGTCTGGAGGGGGAGGCTGCAAAGAAGCAGAATTTAAGCCCTTGTACGTAGGTACAAATAGCAATGACCAAGCTGCTGGGTGGTGCAGGAGCACCCTGCGTAGCCCAATTTGTCACCTTTCAAACTGCCTTTCCTCTGATTTCCGTCTTGAAAAAGATGGAGTCAAGGGATGGTTTCAGATTTGGTATTTAGAGGAGTTGGTTGAACACTAAGCATGGGTCTCAGTTACAGACCTCACCAGCTCGTTGCCTTGGCTGAGGCACTTAACGTGCCCGTGACTCCAGTGCTCCATGCCTGCAGTGAGAACAGAAACGCCTCGCATTGCTGGTGTGGAGTTTAATCAGCTCGTGCCTGCAAAGCGCTGTGAAGGTGGAAAAACAGGCTGTGGAAATGGTCAGAGGCACATATTTCATCACTTATTGACCCAGACTGTGATCAGAGTGAACTTTGGGATGGTATGCACTTCCGATAAGAGGTCAGCTCCCCTCAGGCTGTGTACGTTAGGGGAAAGGTGAGGGAAATACCTTCTCTGAAAGCTGAGGCCCTCTAGATGTGCCAAGTCAAGGTGACCGACTTCCCCAGAGACTTGACATTATATTATATTGTAAACCGAGAACTTTGTCAGAGATAGCGGTCTATATTTTCCTCCATTTTCACCAAACCCAGCTGATAGCAGTGAGTGCCAACTTCTTTGGTGTAAGATTAGGCTCATAGTACTGCAAGGTGTAAAGACAAAAAGGAACTGTTTATAGAGATGCCACCACTGAGCTAAAATCCATCCAGAGACATTTCTCCCTGCTTTTAGTCCAGACGCATAAATCTTCGTGGTGAGTGTAAGATAGATGCCGTCTCAGAGCAGCAAACATAAGCAGCAGGAGGAACATGAGCACTGACCCAGCTCACCCCATCCCACTGCCCTCTCTCGCTGTCGTTACGCTCTGTGTTTTCCTGCCTGTCGTGGGATTCTCTCTCTCACTAACATACTTTATTCTCAGGATTTGGGCACGTGGTGACTCAGAGCAGCAGAGAAAACCTGGCGATAAGGCTGTGAACTCCCATGCCCTTTCCACTTCCATCCGCTAATGGCTCTTGAGCTGTTCTTCTTACCAGATGGCCATAAAAAGTCCTCCCCTGCTTAGGTGATACCTGGAAAACCGCGCTTGCCTGGGGAGACGACTCGTGCTCGCTGCCCTCGCGCAGGCTGCCAGCCAGTCCTTTGTCACGCCGTGGAGCGCGGGCGTCTGCCTGCCGCTCAATAAATGGGGAAAGAGAAGTTTGGAGGTACACTGCCCCTGCTTCAAAGAAGAGGTGTCTGTTGGCTCATGACAAGTAGAATAGTTTTTACTTCCCCAAAAACCACTTACGTCTGAAAAAACCTAGGCTGAACTGAATGATCTTTGAAAAACATTCAGTTTTCTTCCTTGGGTTCTCTGCTGCCCACTCACCTCGGTGAAACGAGAGCAAAGAGTTCAGCAGGGCAGGACACCGTAAATATGCTTGCTGGTAGTTAATTTACATAGTGGTGCTGGTTCCAAAGACAGCATTTATATTTCTGCATTGAATTCAAAATTATGGAAGTTCTAAACCTCCCTCTAATAATCCTAAAATTACTTATTTTAACTTCCACATGCCTTTACGTTACGTATGCCTTTAACCCCAGTTTGTGTTCCTTGGGTGCTCTTCAGTCCTTAGATACATTTTACAGAGATTTGATCAAACTTGCAAAGTCTTATTTGAACTGAAACATCAATTAATGATCAATTTCTAGCTCGGAGTGTGAAGATAGGTGCGGTGCTGGGGTCCGCTGCGTGAACAAAGACAGAACGGGCAGCGGGGTGGACAGCGAGCCTTTATCGAGTGCTCAGCTGGTCCTGACATGCACTTAATGGCGAGAGATAAATAGATTCTTCTAATGCCTTAACTGTTAGGACATAGCTGACACGTCGATTTATATAGCCATCAGGGCTGAGAGGGTGCAGCAGTGCGGAGGGAGCGCGCGCTCCCGGGGCGCAGAGCACTGCGGGGAGCAGCTACTCGCAGTGTCTTTCTTCCTTACCTTCCTCGCTGCATTGCCAAGCAGGGTTGGCAATGCCTTGCTGGTTGGGTGGTCCTGGCTACTGGCAGAGGCAGAAATGACCCAAAGATTGGTTGTACAGGAAACATCAAGCTGGAGGGTGCTAAAAATATGAGGAATAATCCGGCATTTGCAAGGAAGGGGAATTGGGTGGCCTGGAGGGTCTTTTCCATCTCCAACTCCAACTAGTTGCTGTTGGACAGTGGATGGGAGAAGAACCAGGTCTGGAAAATGACCCCTCAAAAATCTACTTTCCTTGTGACCTAAATGATAACTCCAGTCATCCAGCTAGTTGACTTGATTGGGAAACCAGCTTTCTTCCTTGTTATCCAGTTATCCAGACGGCCCATGTCTATCTTAAGTGGCGTCTGCTGTACATAAGCTGTCAGCCTAGATACACATTTGATTCCAAAGAAGGCGTAAATTGGCAAAGATGCAAAAAGATGGTTTTGCTGTTTCAGTTTCTGTCAAACCCTTGCTGAAACAAAAAATAAATTAAGGTCTGCTCACATAATGTTAGTGGTCAGTGACCTGCTTTGCTTGTAAAGCTTTGTTTTTAAGCAGCTACAATATTGCTACAGTATTTACGTTTGTACTATAGTTTCCGAGTATGTGCTGGAGCTTCACATTGCATTCTCAAAAAAAAATAAAAAAAAGCTAGTACTGTGATTTATGAAACTGTGCTTCCAGGAGACAAATCTCTCTGACAAGATCCCGCTCAAACTGGACGTGCAGAAGTTGCCACTCCAGGCTGGAAATATTTCCCTCCAAAAATACAGTAATTAGTAAATCCTCTGATTTATGTATTCCTCCAACAAATACACTTCTTAAGCTTTCAAATGCATTTTGGTCATCTCTAGGCATAATACTGAAAATTAGCCTATAATAAGGGCCCAAGCCTTTGCAGTCTGAGCAGCAGGATCTTTTCTGACATTTATCTGGGGAAGACGATTTCTGTGGCCGTGCCCTGTTTCTGTGCCATGGCCGCTAAGTGTGCCAAAGCTCAGGAGATGGATTCCCCTTGCGCTCTCTGCCTGTCCCCCCGGGCTGAGGACAGCGTCTGCAGCTGTGATGCTGATGTGGGTTCTTCCTGCAGAGGTAGAGCGTGGTCTGTGTACGTCCCAGGGACCCGAATTCATTAGGCCCCCAGTCACGTCCGCTGGAGATGTAGGCTGGCCTGGAGGAAAACCAGTGGATCTGTCAGTCCCAGAAAGGAGTTGTCAACTCCAGGACCGCAGCAGCCAGCATGAAACGGTGCGGCTCTGCATCTGCAGCGCCGGGGGAAAGGTCTTCTCGACCCTGCGTTCATCCCAGCTTCTCCTCTCTGCTTTGACCTGGGCGAAAGGTTTAGCTGGGTGTGAAGTCTAGGCACAGCTTCAGGCTCGACTTCCACGTGATTTACCAAATCAAAACCCATTCTCTACATCTGTCTTCTCAGGTTTCTTGCTGTAAAGCACGTGGCACAGTGACAGCAGGGTGGATGCGTTCCTCAGGAGGCTAACACAACAGACAGGCTTCCAAGGGAGGATTGTCGATAGATAAAATAAAGCAGCATTCCTCGCTGCTCAGGTTGTTTCATCAGAATAGGCAATGCTGCAAACGCCCTTTAGTGACAAAAGTGTTGCTGCTGCTGTCAGGCCCTGGTTTTTCTGCCAGGAAGAGCCGCTGGGCTCGGGGCAGCTGTGGAGGTGCAGGATGGGGCTGGCTGTGTTGGCCCTGCGCGATTCCGCTCCGTGCCCGTCTGCTCTCTTACAGTTTGTTTGGCTGCCTGAACATTGTGCTTATATCCACATCTAATTTACTTCTACAAAGCATACCCAAATCCACACTGCTGCAACGTTTTACAAGTGGTGGAACTGGTCTGTGGACGTGCAAGAGCAGAATTGCCTTTTGCGGGCATGTATCTGTTTGTTTGTTTGTTTGTTTTTGATTCAGCATGAAAATCCAGTCCCCTGTGATGGCTGTAGTTTATGGAGCAAAATAACTTTTTTCTCTATTTATCCTGTCTCAGCAATACATATGAACTTGCAGTCAGAGGCTCTATTAAAAACTACAGAGCCCTCCTCCCCCCCCAGATGTTGCATCTCAGACCCAGCGCTCGAGGTCTGAGCAGGGAAGGATGCGAGTGTGGCACCATCGTGGTCAATAAAACCCACAAGGTTTGAAGAATTTAAAGCAAGGTGTTTAAAGCCCATTATTAAGTTTCAGTTTAAAAAAAAAAAACCAAAGAACAAAAAACCCCAATGTATGGCTCCTTTTTTCTCCGAAACTCCAAGCCTGTCAGGCAGCACCCGCAGAAAGGCAGTGGCACAGCGGCGAGGTGCGAACGCCGCCGAGCACCCTGCGCCTGGCCCTCAGAAGGAACTGTCTGGATTCCTTCCAAATTTCATGAGCAAACTCATAATGCGATGAAGGAAGCTCGTATGTTGAAGCAAACTCTTTAACCTGATTAATGGGATGTAAGTAAGTGGAGCTAATTAGATGTGCTGTTAGGGAATAGCCCGTACGAAACCCGGGATCGGCGCTCGGGGCGGTTGGGATCCCGGTCCCCAGCCGAAGCCTGGTGGTTACACCAGCCTGAGCCTAACTCAGGTCTTGACACCCCTGAGCTTTGCAGGGGGGACGTTTTCAAAATCTTTATGTGAAATTTGTGGTGTGGAGCGATGAAGTCGGACGCTTGCTGGTGGGCCTGGCTGAGTGGGAAGCGTGCCCCGCTGCCGGAGAGCGAGCCGCTGCCCTCCGATCCCATGCAAGGAGCATCCTCCCCGGGTTTCTTCCGAAAGAGAAGATGTCTGTGGTCACAAGCTGTGTTCAGAGATGAGCGGCCACCTGGACGCAGATGTGCCTGTACATTTAGTTTCAGGAACAGGATTAGTCCTGTATAGAGTCAGGGCTTCGACTGGTACCTTTCCATCCATTCCTTCCTTCCTTCTTTCTTTCCTTCCTCTTCCTTTTAATTTTTCCAAGACGATTTTTCCCCTCCCTCTCCTCCGTTCGTCTTAATCCTAACTTGGACATGGGATATAGGAACTCAGGAACACACAGCAATTAATTTTCCCTCTGAGGAGTGTTTCTGCAAAGAGATTTCTGCCGAGGTTCAATGCAAAATCAGCTTGGGCAGCAAACGCGCTGGCGCATCAAATAACAGCGATGCTAAAAGCAGCCTTTGAACTTTCAGAATATTCATCCCAGGGTCGGAGATTAAATTACCCTCCTCAAAGAAGTCTAACAGCGCAGTGCAGTTCTTCCTACAAAAGGTTTATTGGGACGAGACTCTTTTAAAAGAAATGAAAATTCTGGGCTCCTTAGGGGCCACCATTTTTGAAGCGCTGGAGAAGAGCAGCAGCATTTGCACTGCACACGTTTTAATGCGGATTTATTTCTAACATGCAACAACAGTGTAGCTGCCCCGTGCAGGACATGAAGAGCTTCAGCACGGGCTTCTCCTCCTCTCCTGCCCCAGCCGGTGTCCCTGGCGCAGCCCCATCCCGCAGCCCTGCCAGGGCCAACAAGGGCGTTCTCATCCCGGGGCTCCCAGCCTGCCTCCCCACCAGCCCCCGGGAGGTTTCAGTGGAGGTCCTTCCAGGTCGGGTGTTACTGAAGGGGGTGGGGGGGCCCAATGCCGATACCCCGAGTGGGTCTGGTGCGGATTTAGGTTCGTTGCTGTTTGTGGAGAAAGTCTGCTGCTGTTTCTGGTACCACGAGACAACGCTGACTTTCTGCCTTTTGGTAACAAGTTGATCAACTGCATTTACTTATTATCCATTGTGGTGTGGGGAGATTCCTTTTCTTTCTCTTCCTATTAAATCAAGGCACTTTTTAAGAAATATTTTATTTTTGATACAGACACAGCCGGTGAAGTAGCAGTAAAAAACATCACCACAAAGAGGCACATGGCTTTGAAATGTTTTGGTATGTAACACAACTGTATTGTTATCAGGTCTGAACTTTTGCACAAAGAATATTTCTCCTTGTTCTAAAAGCAAACCCTCTGTCAGCTTTCAAAGGGTTACCTACATAACGTGGCCGTCGGGGAACAAAACAAAAAATATCTAAGTGTCTCAAATCATTTCACAAATAACATTGTTCTATTTCTCTCCTTAAACGAACAAGAGTTTCTTTGATTTTTTTTTTTTTTAAGTCAAATTTAGGATTCTGCTGTTCAGAGCAGAGAGGTCACAAGGCCCTAATGTATTTAGCATTGACTGCCCTCTCTTGTAGTGCGTCTATTAGTCAGTAATTTGATTTGTACCTATTCATTTGCAGTCCCTGCAGGAGCTCTGAGCTGGCCCCAAGTATAATTGGTGCTGTCTCTATTTTTACATCATTAGATTAGCCCCGACTCCTGGCCACTTGTTGTCTGCGCTTGTCTGTCCATTTATACAACCTAATGTAACACAAAATTCATTACTGATCACATTACTTTCAACTCTGAAGCCAGCTTTGTGATAAACATTTTGTTAACCCTTTCTTGCCAGCACACAGACCTGGAGGATAAATGCACTTTCCCTTTGCAGAAAAATCAATATTATAATAAAACAAAGTGCAGTCACATTTCTAGATTTGTCATTCCTCCTGGAGAAAGAAATGGGGAGAAACATAGATGAGATGACTAAATGATGTCTGCATCCAGGCATCTCGCGCTGCTGTATCTGAGATGAGCTCAGCGGTGTCCTTTCTACTAGAATATAAAGAAGTGACACAAGATAGGGCCAGCACTCAATTTAAAACTTAATTTCTTACTCATTGTTCTGCAAGTGTTTTAGCTCTTCTCTGCAGCCTGTAATCGGGTTATGACATTATTGGAACTGGACATTTTTCTTCCAGTGCTTTGTCTCAAAGTAGTTATAGAGAAACAATTCCCTTTCTCCTCGGAGGTTTGTTATTGCGTTGGGTTTGGTTTTGGTTTGCTTTGGCTTGTGGTTTTGCTTCCTAATGATTAAGCAGATTAATTTTCCTGCTGCAATACTCCAGGATTTCACAGGAAAATGTAGAGCTCCATTCTGTCTAGCTTGGCTTTGCTCACGTTTGACTGTTTCGCTGAGTACCTCCTAAAGCCTTAAGCTTTGTGCATCACTGAGGCTTCTGCTATGGATTTCCAGGGGAGCGAGAGGAGAGCCGCGGTAGGTATCCTTGAGGCCTGATTCTGCAGAGAGCTGAGCATCCTCACAGCTCTGTTTGCGGCGGCGTGCCCGTGAGGTGATGCTTGCTATTCAAAGAAATGTCTTTTGGTGCACGCAAAAGCTGTTGATTTTTAACAGTTTTCTGAATTCGTTTTCTGTTTGTACAGCTTGGCTTGGAAATCTGTTATTTTGGGTTTTCTAAATATTTGGAAACAGCTCAGTGTTTATTAAATCTTCCCTTTAAAAGCCCGAGTTCTGAAGCCTGCTCCAGACCAAGCGGTCCCGCACTGAGCAGGGTGCAGGAGACATGGAGACTACAGGATTTTTCCATCTCTAGTTTCTATAATTACCTTGTTATTCCTTTTAGGAGTCTTTGCATGGTATTTTTATGTAGCGTACGACTTATGGAAGCCTATCTCTTCTTAGTAAGCGTAAGAGCCCTCATCTCCCAGCATTTGAACCAGGACTGGTATGTTTACAGCTGCTTGTGAGCCAGAACTTGTGGCAGCTGCTGAGGTGGTGGCAGAATAAAGACAAGACAGTTCCTCTCCCTCCGCCCCAGCCCAGCAGCCCCGGAGAGCCTTTCGGTATTTTGCTGATTTTTACAGGAGATATTTTAGGTGTGTGCAGCACGGTCTGGCGCTTGCTCCTAAACCCTGGCGTAGCTGGGGGCCGCGGGAGTCTCTGCTCCTCTCCGCTCTGCTGCTGCCTTGGTGCCCCTCGGTCTCTGCTCCAGCTTTGCCGTCCGAGCACCGGGGAAGGCAGCGCACCCTGAAGTCCCCGCGCAGCCGCACGGGACTCCTGTGGCCCTCCCATTAAGGACGAGCCGCAGCTCGGCTCATGGCGCGGGGCACGCCGCGTGCTCGGTGGCAGAAGGTGTGTGGCCAGCCGGACCACGTGCCACCACCCCGCTCCCACCCTGGGGTCCCGCTGTCAGGGTTCGTTAGGCTGACGCGCTGCTCCCGTCTCTGCTTGCCCTACAGTGCAGATCTCGTGCGCGTCGTGTGTTTGCCCGTTGAAAGTTTGAGCCTTTCGTTATCTTAAAAGGACGTGCGGCCAATTTGCGGGCTCCCCTTCCTGCGTTACCATCACGGTGATGCCAAGGGCGTCTGCCCTTCCCTGCGTTGTGAAGGGACGGTGGCCCAAGTCGTGGCAAAGCGCTCATGAGCTGTGCATTGCCCTCACCAGGGGAGGAGAGGTGGGAGAGGAGGCTGTGGAATGGAAACCCATTTATGGAATAAATTGTTAAGCAGTTGAGCTGTTAAATGAACACTTCTGATTAGAGGGATATGATGAAGTATGAGTCACCAAACAGCAAAATACACATTAACACAGCAAAACCCCAGCAAGAAATGGAAGGTCGAAAGCTAGAACAATGTAAACGTTCTGGTGGTAGCCAACCCTCTGGCCCTGCAGCTTTCAGTCCTCTCGGCTGCAGAGGCCCCTCTTCCACCATGGGATCTGCTCCTCACGCTTGGCATCAGGAGGCACAAGTCCTTTGAAGGGCTCCCAAAGTGCCACCTCTGCCAGCTCCAAGGGTCTTCTCCCACCCGTTCGGGTGCCGTATCATTTCCGATCACCGTTCTGTAGTCTGCAGTCCTGCCATCATCTCTCATCACCCCTGTGAATTTCTCTAACAGAAGATCAGACAATTAGTAACCTGATTTTTCCGATAATCTAGCCTTGCTCTCCACGGTGGAGTCTAAGAATATCAGGGCTTGGGGCCGTGTCCTCGCTTAGCGGTGATGATGTTCGCTGTCTGATGCTCGGAGTGTGTCTAGGGCAGACGGTCAGGCAGAAAGCGGGATGGGGGGAGAGAGGGCAAGGGGAAAGGAGGAAAAGCCCAGAGGGGATTTTGGCTGGGGGAGGATCTCCCTGATGGGTGGGAGGGAGACTGCCCGGAGCGCGTCCCGTGGGACCGGGTCCGGTGGCTGCCCCAGGGGGAAGCGGCGCTGTGGCCGGGTCCCCGGCAATGCTGGGAGCGGTTAGTTCTCCTCGAGGTATATATCACAATTTGTGGTATGAAAAGATTAGCTTTTCTTCCATTCCTAGCCTGCTGTCTCCCCACCATGGATAATACATAAAACAGTAGACTTTTATTCATTAGTATTTATGGGAAAATGTTAATATTAAACTGTAAGTGAAAAGCCCCATCTTATTGAATTCTTCTGCTGTGCTATTGGGAGCCTAATTACATTTTGCATTTAAATAAAAACCAGATGACGTTCAGGACGGTCAGGCAAGCATTCTGTAAGTGAGAATTTATCTTGCGATCTGGGTAAACAATGTCTCATCATTTAACAGTTATTATAAATAATGGGTTTTTAAGCACTTTGCTGGGAGTTCATATTGGCTCCACACGGGTTGCGCTAGAGGAGAGAGAATTTCAGTGACATCTTCCAGGCATCCGGTGAGGAGGAATCATATCCTGAGCTCGCTTCTCAAGCTGCAGCGGTTTTCATCCTCCTCTGTTTATTATTGCTCAATATTGTGTGCGCAGTCGGCTGACACAAGAACTAAGAGCAAGAAAAATGACAAATCGCTTGGAGATGTTTTGCAAGTGCAGAAGCCACCTATGCTGCTGCCCCAGCAGAAGCGGAGGGCGTTCGGGACCCCGGCGGAGGGGTCGAAACATCCGAAGGAGCGTTCTTTCGGTAAAAACAGTGCTGTGTGAAAGTTGCGTCTTCACAAAGAATGAAGAAGATGGTGAGGCAAGATGTAAAGCCAAAAAGATCACGCACTGGCTGCTGTGCTTCTGCTGGTGCCCTCTTAAATTACCTCACTGGTAATTACACGCTTGGTAATTCGTGAGCTAAGGTAGAAAAAGAGTAAAACTTCTACCAACTGTAGATAGCTTTTTCCCCACTTCTGTTGTTTCTATTCTGCGTCGCGTTCCTGTCGCTTCAGATGAGGCAGCGGTGCTCTTGGTGCTAGCTGGCTTTTAGGCTTTGCTCCGTGTTCCTCAGACATGAGCAAAAGCCTCTGAGATTTCTCCGGGCGGCTTCCCCGCAGTCTGTCCCGCATCCCAGCGAGGAATGGATTCGTTTTCCAGGCAGGCAGAAATAGGTGGTAAGAGAAGGGATGTTTTCAAGGGTCCGTTCGCTGCTGTGAAAAGATACAGAACTTGTGTGAGTGCCTCATGCTGGCTGGTGGCGTGTCACCTCCTGACACGAGAGGAAGCCACCCACCCTGTAGAATGGCTGTTCCAGGACAGAAACTGTTTACTGCCTTTTTCTATGTGAGGCATTTTATCGCATTTTCCAAGAAGACCCCCCACAGCTAAAATACCATCTTTTTTTTCAATTTATTTGTTATTTCCTTGGTCAGTGACTTTCTCAGTATCTGCCCAACACATGAACTCTGTGTTTACGTCAAAAGTTGATGGTGTTGTGAAAGACAAAGGGTCAGTATCACTTCTCCGACCGTTTCTGAAGATGTTTTTCTGGGAAGGGCGCAGGCGGGAAGGTGCTGGCGGGGTCGGGAGCCAGGACCTGCCCCGTTGCCTCCGCTCCGGCTCAGTGGCACAGCATGGGAGCGAGGAGCCGTGGGTGGCTGGGGCTGGCAAGCAGATGCAGAACCCTGGTTGAGGTGAGCGGGATGGAAGTGGTGGTGGTTCCCCAACCAGAGACAGGTAGCACCATGTTGGGGGACCCAGATGCTCAGACGTGTTGCCGTGCTGGTCTTCTCCTAAGGCAGAGCGCGGCGTTCCCGCAGGCGGCATCTCCCATCTATTCCCACACGTCACGCTGGGCAGCTGTTCCCGTTGGGCACTCCATTGCTGAGGCCAGGTTGTCAGGTGGAAAGTGTGTTTGGAAGCGTTAATCAAAAGACAAATTAACCTAGCAGCCTTCCTCCCTCATCTGCAGCAGCGGGTAGATGAACTGTACGGGGGTAGATGGACTGTACAGGGACAGATCCCGAACCTGAAATCTGGGCGTGCTTTTCTGAGTTCACTCAGGGCTACTTTTATCTGCAGCCTTTAAAAAAAAAATCTTTAGATTATATTGCACCAGTATCAAATTTTCTCTTTGGTTTATCTTTTGGAAACGTGGCTGGTCACCCGTCAAAACGCGAGCGAAAAGCCTGCAAGAGAACACAACGCAAAGGGCAGGTAGTTGTATTAACTCCACCGCCAGATGCCCAAGTACAAGGCAGAATCTGCACAGCTTGAGATGATTTAAATTGCCTTTTATGTGGGATGTGGCCAGAGGAATGCCTTGGTTTGCTATTAGGTCTCTGAGATTTCACACAAGAGTTCTCCTCTGCCACGCACTCGTCCACAGGCTGCAGCTCATTCACACGTTCGACAGTGGTGGTGAGATGTAACTAAAAAGGTGAGGTATATTACAATCAATACTTGGAATAGTTTTTAAAGCATCATTTTTAACAAGTGAAAATGTCCAGTTGACTTTTTTCAGCTGCCTGCTGGTTTCATGAGACCGAATGCAAACTGCTGTGTCGAACGACTCCGTTAACAAAGGGCTGAATTAAGCTTGTTGTTTTTATCAAGGCTCTTTCACATTTAGGTTTAATGTCAGAATTTGGAGCTATATAAATAAGACAGAGTGTATTAAGAGCCTCAAGCAATCCTGCAAGCGAGCGAGCCCACAAGGTTGGCCTGTTGTTTTTCCAGGCTCGGTTAATACTCAATCTACGTAGAGACGTGATTTTAAGAGTACTACTGCGAGCTTTGAGTGCTTCATAAAATTAGGTCTGTGTTTAGAAAATTGGTCTGCTTGAAGCAGTGATGGCAACCTAATCTCTAAAATAATTGACTAAATAGGCCAAATAAGTTGCATTTGGAACTGGGATTATTTGGATGGGTTTGGAGCGTCTCAGCGACACTAAAACCAGCGCCAGGGAGATGAAAGGAGGAGACCTCTGCTCCTTAGATTTCCACCTGAGCTTTTCTAACTCGAGAGCCTTGAACTGTTTAGATGAGCAGACGAGGCTGAGTCCGCGGTGACATCATTTCGTGAGCTTCAACAAAACTCTGCTGATTTGGACCAGCTGAGCATCTGCTCTCCCCAAACTTTCAACTTTTCCTTTGAAACAAACCCAAATTCCAGTCCGGTCTAGCTTCCTCCTCAGCATCAATCTGCACCGGGGAGGCAGCCCAGAGCCTCTCAGTAACTTTCCTCCCTTGCCCGAGAGGCCACTTCATGTCAGAAGTACTAGAAGTTGTGCCAGAATTACTTTGCTTTGTAATATTATACTTTTAAAATGAACTCGGCAGTGCGTTTGTGTCCGAAGCACACAGTGCACAGATGCGGGATGCGCAGAGGCACGCTCCGAGCCCAGAAGTTGTCCTCCTCCGGGGCTGCCTTGTCTTCCTGACCGAGGGTTGTTAAGGACGCCCGATAACCGAGGTAGCATCATGAGAGGGGAGAAAATAGGTCTTGGACACGACAGAAACTGCTGAGGTCTGGAGGGTCAAGCACGTCTGAAATCCCCTGTTCAGCGTGTCAGCGAGGGGCTGCCCAGACCCGAGAGAATCGCCGGGTTTGTGGTTTTGACCTTCAGGCAGCTTTTCCATACCCAGCTCTTTTGCTGGGACTGTTTGGCTGAGCCCGGGCAGGAGGAGGGACCCCAGCCCTCTCCGACCGCTCTGGGTGGTCGCACTCGTCTGCGGTGGCTTCGCTGCAGCCGCCTTTGAGACAGGACCCCCCACCCCGAGATCTGACGTGGCTCCGGCTCTGGTGGGAAGGTGGGTGCTTAGATCCACGTGTTGGGTCCACACCGGCTCTGGAGACACACACGGTGGTGTCAGGAGTAGGAGCATCGCCTCCAGAACTTCTGAGCAAGATCCAGAGAGTCCGGAGGGTGTAGGGCGCAGAGCTGGTTGGTGTGGTGAACACGCAGGTGACATTGAATTTGTATTTTCCTTCGTGGAGGCTGACAGAGGGGTCACTGCTGAGCAATCCGAGGCACTCCTGTAACCCTGGGAACGAGAGACCAAAGCCAGGAATTTTAATACAGTGTTTTCTCTGCAGATGCTTTTGGGCTGATGTACACAGATGTGCTGCTTGCGTAACTGAAGATACAAGATAATTCTGCCTAAATACGTTAAAAAACTTCTATACGCGCTGGCTTGCAGAGGAAAGCCTGTATTACATGGAGGGTACGTTACAGGATTTGTAGTAGCAACATACTGAAACTTTCAAGATGGGGTAGGAGGGAATTCCTTTAAACCCACCCAACCATATCTGCATATTCATTTTAAAAACTCTTCTGGAAATCTTGCACGAGGAGTCGTAAGCTGACATGATGTAGATGGGTTGCAGAAGTTGTTTTCCGTAAGCATTTGACTGTTGTAGCTTTTGAAATTTCACATGCTGACTAGAACGGGCGACTCACCCTTCTGAAGTGCCATTTATGTAGGAAAACATCCTAAACCTCTTTACAAAAATATACAGCTCTAGGAAACTTGAGATCATTTTTTAAAAGCACTGCAGTCATTGTGAAAGTGCCTATCGTGAAGAATATTCTCCCTCTAAATGCTAGTCCTTTATCTAGTGCACTTTTAACCTTCCATAAAATGCTCGGAGTCAAGCCTGGCGAGATGCCAAAGTCTTGGGTCTCCAACTCCGTGGACTCGAGTCGTGTGGAGCTTTGTGGGTTCTCTTTTTAAAGGAGAAAACAAGCTGCTTGGGGTTTGGGTTTTTTCGGGGGGGGGCGGGGAGACAAAATTCTTGAGAAGTTCATGCATGAAAATGTTTTTTGTCCCTATCTCAACAATCTCTTCGTGCCTGAAGTAAACCCAGACATTGCTGTGAGTTCAGATGTCCTCCCCATTTCGTAAGTGTTAGTCGTTTGGCATCTTTGCATTGAAATAAGGCACTAGAAAGGAGATTTGCGGTCTCGGGGGGGCTCTGATGTTCAGAAGGCTCAGTCTTCGCTCCCCAGGTTCTCTCCTGCCTCCCGTACCTCCTCATCGCCTTGCTAGATCCTGCCGCCTTTTTTCCGACATGCCAGGTTTCATCTCCGAGTGCATGGCGTTAACGAACTCTACGTGGACTCCGCGTCAGAGTTATTGTGAGGTAGTTTGACAGTAACTAATATTTTACATAGGCCACTGAATTCTGATTTCAGAGAAGTTGTTCAGGCAGTGTTTGCCAGTCTTTTTTACTTTGCAAATTTAATGTAGGTGCTTCTGCGGGGTGTCAGCATCTCTCAGGTTGCAGCAGGGTGAAATAGTTTTAATACAGGGATTGATTTTCAGGGTTCAAATGCTGTAGTGTTACTTTTCCTCTTTTGAATGGCGTTTAAAATCTGTTTTTTCAAACTGCTCATTAAAAAAATGGAAAAAGAGATATTTCATAGGAGCAAGTCTATCGCAGCCACCCGAAACGTCGCAGGCCATCAGTCCCCACAGCTGCCTGCACCGGTTGCCCGAGCTCGGGGGGGACTGGCACAGGTTAATGCAGGAGCAGGGCGCGGGGCACAGGGTGCAGAGCAGGTTTAAATGACCCTTAAACATTATCGTCATCATACCGACTTGTAAACGTCGTAGGAACATCTAAAGCTGGGAACCGACTTTGTGTCTGTGCTCCCTTTGGAAAGGAGCAATGTGAAAATACATGTGCCCAGAAATTTCAGCCATCTCAAATTAAAAGGAGCGAGGAAAATTACAAGTTTTAATGAGTACTTGGTGCTTTTGTTTCAGTACAATTTAATATTAATGATTTTTGCCTATCGGAACACCCAACAGCCCAGGTCCCCCCGGGGGTGTGGTGCCCCCCTGCCCTCGCCACCAGCCAGTCCCTGCGTGGGGCTGGAGCCAGCTCCGCGGGCCCTCGCCTCGGAGCAGCCGCCCAGGGTGGTGGAGATGGATTATAATTACAGCTCCCTCGTTAGCATAATTGCGTTTCAGAGGGGAAAAAAAAAAAAAGGGGAATACCCAGGAAAAACCTGCAACCGCAGTAGCGGCAATGCGATTCCCAAGTCTCTGTGTCCGGGGCGGCATTTCTGCGTCCCGCTTCGGTTTACGACCTCGCATCAGCTTTGGGGCCCTTTTCTGCCGGGGGCTGCACCGTGCCCGTCCCGGGCAGCGGCACCGGCTCCCGTGGGGACCGGTTATGATGGTCGTAGTAAACGTTCATGCAGAAACAGCCAAAAGCGTCCAGCTGAGTTTGGGATGTTATCTAAACACTGCAAGATGGAGAGCTGACGTGTAAATGTGCGTGTCGGCGTACAGGGGGGTGGAAGCTGCGCTTTGGGAGCCGGTGTGAGCTCCTCGGGGGGAGCACGTCCCGCTCCCTTCGACAGCAATCAGTAAAATAAAAATGTTGAACTAATCCATTCATTAGGGAGCATTGTGTAAATTACAAACAGTTTAAGAGATCCTCAAGACTTCCATTGTGTTAATCCAAACTGCCTTTTAGCGTTCGCTTTATATAGGATCCTTCTGAATGAGAATCCAGATGGCAGAAGCTACATAATTATTATTCATTACGGTTAATAAGTAACACTCTGAAGCCCCACTCAGCTCTGCAAGTCCGCCCTGATAGGCATTGTGCAAGGGTAAGGGTAAAAAAATAGTCCTCGCTGCCGAACATGGTAGGATTTCGGTTAAAGACGAGAAGGTCTGAAGGGCCCTGACGTCTGCCTGCCCCGGAGCTCCGTCCGTCTGCAGGGAGCCTTCTCGCTGCTCCTCCGCGCGAAGGAAATGATCTTTGGTTGTAATATGAGGTTCTCATTTTGGCCTTTTAGCTCTTCATTCAACAACTGCTCATGGTCAGGGAGAGGTGGGTTCAGTGGGCAGCCCCTTGTTTCACTTCCCCGGCGCTGGAAAACGCCCGTGCCCGTCTGGCGTCCTAATTCTGGGGAGGGGGCCGGGTCTGCTCCCGCGCTCGCAGCCCCCTCGGCGCGCGGCGGAGCCCGAGAAGTTCCCCGAAACAATCGCCGTGAATGACAGAAATGAAATCGAGGAGATTCGAGCCCTGCTGGCCATTACCCCGCTTCCTGCGTTCCTACTTGTTAATTGTCTAATTCCTAACGAGTCCTCAGGCGTCTGATGGACTTTCTGATGCGTGCTCACTCCGACGCTTCCTTCCCTCCCCTCCCCGGCCCCATCCCTCGCCAGAGACCTTGTTCCTTTAAAAATGCCATCCTTAAAACTCAGAAATGCTCAGCCCAGCAAAAGGAAAAGGGAACTTGACATTAGTTGAGCTTGAAAGGCTCGGTGCTGTGAAAAGTGACTGACGTGTGAAAAGAGGCTACAATTAGTTCTTTCCCCGAGCACTCTCCCATTCAGTCCAGGGTCACTCCTTCAGCGAGCTGCGGCTTTGAGGGTAATGTGTTGTGACAGTTTGAGATGATGAAGAATAATTCTTGTATTCAGAGTTGCTGCCGCTTCCCCGCTGCCCTGACACATCAGGCTGCTGTCATTGTATCATTTATCCCGGCTGCGGCTCCGCCGGGCTGCGCGGGAGCCCGGGCAGCCCTCGGTAGGTAAGAGGGAAGGGTCAGCTCTGCCAGCAAATGGTTTCGGAGGGTATTTTGAAACTGTGCTTAACAGGGGAAAGCAAACAGAGAGAAAGGAAAAACCATTAGAAGAAATAATGCACTGGAGATGAGATTTTTGAGTAGACATAAAGGAGATGCCACAGCTTCGAGTGGACCACTACAGAGAGAGCACGAATGAGAGAAGCAGCATAATTTATGAGTGTTCCGGGCAAAAGAGGGCTGTATAGATTTTCTTTGGGCATTGAATTAATGCGCCATATAAAACGGTTTCACATTTAAGCTTGGCAGGGTTTGGTACCTTTCTAGATTTGATGGGGTCCTCTAACAGTTCCTGGAGCTTTCTGGAACTGAGGGTGCAGCTGCCTCGCTGGAGGGGGGACGGCACCGATCCCCGAGACCTGCGGACCCCGGGCTGTCCCCAGAGCTGCTCCTCCTCCTCTTCTTCCTCCTCCTCTCCGCCTTGGCAGACGGCTGGGGGACAGTGGAGAGCGGCTTGGGCGGCGGAACAAGGGACGGGACCGTCAGGCTGCGGCGTGGCGTTTGGGAATATTAGCAGGCAGAAATGTTTCGTGGGAGGTTTGGCTTCCCACTTCCCATGCAGTGCGGCAGGAAGGCTGCGCCGGTGCCAGGCTGCGGGCAGGCCCGCTGGAGGTGATGCCAAGCAGAGAGCAGCCAGCAGTTCCTTTGCCACACCTTTCGCAGCCCGCTGCTCTCCGAGCAGCATCGGTGCGTGGGCAGCCCCGAGCTGGGAGGGGGACGGCCACCCCCCAGGGTGGGCTGGGGACCCCGGCCGGCCGCTCGCCGTGCCGCCTTCACCCGGGCTCTGGCCCACCGCTCCTCCCCACGCCGGCGGCCGCGAGGATTTTTACTGCTGCCTTCACCGCGTGCCCTGAAGATCCCTGTTATTCTGGGACCCTGGGCGATGCCAGCGGTGCCCATTACTGTCACTGTCAAAAGCGCAGGCAGGGCTGTTCCCAGCTCCCCTGAAGTGACTTTCTCCTCATGGCCTCAGCAGATGTTCCTGCTCCTTCGTCTTTTTTCCCGGCTTTTTTGGGGGGGGAAGCAGTCAGGAATTTGTGAGTCGTTTCCTCCGGGGACGTGGGCAGGTTTTAGTATTTACGTTTCCAGTATTAGCATTTATTTGTATTTGTGTTTGTTTTTCACGGGCTTTTGAAAGCCTCAGGGAGCCATTTATGGGGCCAAAATAATGTAAGTGCTGGTCTTCTCACAGTATTTCATTTCCTTGATGGTGGAAATGCTACGAGAAGAGCAGGTCTCATGTTATTTTGACCCCATAAATAGCTCCCAGAGGCCCCTTTCTTCCTTCTCCCACCCGCTCCTCCCCAAATCAAATATTTAGGCTTCTGCAAAGCCTGACTTCTCAACCTTGGTTATCTTGCTTCAGCAGAAGCAAATTGCAGTTATTACAAAATAGCCAGAGAGTCTATAAGGCCGAATGGGTTTTATATGATGCACAATTTGTTGGCTACTGTACAAGTTCATTAAAGTGTATCATAAGAGGTTGTTTTACTGGTACATTTAAGGAAGTTAATACATCTCGACAGCATATGCATGGGGGAATGTGGATGCAATAACCCTCAGACAGGCTGGGGCCAAGTCCATTCCTGGCGTAACTCCACCGAAGTAAACGAAATCACTCGCCGGGCAGCCGTGTCCTGCGCTGCCGGCGGTGCTGGGCCGTGATCCCGCGCAGCCGCCGCTGCTCCGGGCTCTCCTGCTGCACACTCCCGTCCTTTGGGGGGGATCCTGGTTTTTCGTGGTATTTTGTGGTTTCCAGCGGGCGTGTTCCCAGCACAGAGGCCATCGGTGGTCTGACCGGTTCCGTGACACTTCTTGTTCAGGTCTGGGAAGTATTTCCCCTCATTTCAGCTGTGCCGCGGGGCTCGGCTGCTCCGGCCGGGGCGGTGGGCGAGCAGCGCTGCCTGCACTGCCCGGCTGTAGGGACCCGCCTCTCCGGACCCCCGGCACGCCGTCATGGCTCCTTCTGCGCTTCTTGGGTCCGTCCAGGCATCGGGTCTGCCAGAAACCATCCCCCAGTTTTCCACCCCGTAGCGGGAAGGGTGTCCCCATATCGTGGAGCCGTTCCCGGTCTTGTCCGAGTTTCCCGTGGGAATGGCATTGATGTTCCTGTGCACGCCTGTCCACCATGCCCTCATCTGCTGGGAGGTCTGCGAGGACACACAGTCGTTTGCACTAGACTTTTTTTTTTAATTAGAATTTTTATTAATGACACAGCTGGGAAAAAATGTTCTAATTCGGGGGAACATGTGAACGTGCTGACGGTGGTCCGAGGGGTCGTACGTGTGGCGCAGGTGGTCCCTGGTGAGCGTGTAATGCTAATTGCACGTCTGGCGTGGAGAGCCAGGCGGGGCGAGGGCACCAGCCCCGTTTCCTGAGCACAGCGGTGCTCTGCCGCGGCGGCCGGGAGCTTCACAGCGCTGCCTTCGGTATCGGGACGCGCTGCTCGTCTGCCTCGCCGTGGAATCCATTCCAGAGTGAGCGCCTTCACGGTGCGGGGCTGTTGGGTGCTGGGAGGGCGGCTCCGGTGCGGGAGCTCCCCTGGGTTCTGCCCTGACCCCCTCCCCACCCCAGGCGGGCTCTGCGCGGGCTGCAGGGCCGCAGGGCTCCCCCCCAGCTCCACTCGAGCCTGCCTGTCTCCTTCGCCCCCCGCTTCG
The DNA here is from genome assembly GCF_030867145.1 of Opisthocomus hoazin. Taxonomy (NCBI): domain Eukaryota; kingdom Metazoa; phylum Chordata; class Aves; order Opisthocomiformes; family Opisthocomidae; genus Opisthocomus; species Opisthocomus hoazin. The sequence continues at coordinate 14,423,324 of NC_134433.1, read as the reverse complement.
GCCCTGCCCGTTGCTCGCTGAGGGGGTTTGCGGCCCGACAGCAGCACAGGGGGCGGCTGGGGGGGAGCGGTGCCAGCCGGGACCCTGGGCACCCCGGTGCCCAGCGCTCCGCCCCCCGGTGCCCATCACTCCGCCCCCTGGCACCCAGCGCTCCGCCCCTGGCGCCCATCGCTCCGCCCCCCTGTGCCCATCGCTCCTCCTCCCCGCCCATCGCCCAGCCCCTCTGCGCCCAACGCTCCGCCCCCCTGCGCCCAACGCTCCGGCGCCCAGCACTCCGCCTCCTCGCCTATCGCCCCGCCCCCGGCGCCTCCCGCCCCGCCCCCCGGCGCCCCGCCGCTCCCCTGTGGCCGCGGGCAGTGCCACCCCCCGGCAGGCCCCGCGGAGGGGACGGGCGCTGCCGGCCACGGGACCCCGCCGCCCCCCGGAGCCACCCTGCGAGCCCGCGTCCCCCCGATCCCATCCCCGCGGGGGGCAGCGGGGGGCAGGCGGCGCTGCCTCCCTCCCTTTGCTCGGTGCGGTTACTGCAGTCCCAGCCTTTGCCTGGAAATCAGTCGCAGCGCCAAAGGGAGAGGGAGCGGTGACCCGGGGGGGAGCTCTGGGGACCCCCAGCCCGCCCAGCGCCCGCGAGCTCCCACCGAGGACGCTTAACCGAAGCCAGCTGCGTGCGGAGGGAGATGAAAGCCCCAACTCAGACAGCATAAGCACAGTATTAGCGCGGGATACGCCGCTCGTTTCTGGTTTAAATCGCTGGTTTTACTTCCTGAGCTGATGGGAGAGCGAGGATGTGAGAACGAAGAGGTTTGGACACGGACGTTCCTCCGCCGAGTGCCGGCCAGAAGTCGTGATTGATACAGCTGAGGCCGTCCTCAGCGCTGCGCCCAGGGCGACGGGTTTCCTGCCAGTCACCTCCGCGACCGGGGGTGAAATCCCCGAGCCCTCCTCCGCTCGCCCGGCCGCCGTCCCTGCGGTGCCCGGGTGGCAGGCGGGAGCCGTGCGGGCCCGAGGGCGCTGGGCCGGGACGCTGTTGGTTTGACAGAGAGCTGACTTCGCTTTCGCCGTGCGCTTTTTGCGCGGGTACGGCCTGATCCCGGAGTCCCGCTGCGGCAGAAGCACTGTCGTGGTGTTTGCAAAAGCCGAAATACCCTGGCGCGAGACGGAGGTGTGCCGGTGGCGGAGGTGCAGGGGTGTTTGGCAGAGAGCACAGCGGGCGCCGCTCTCCCAGCTCCTGCGCCTGTGCCTCATTTCCATCCCCATCCAAGCAAAACCGGGGTCGGGGAAAGCTGCCTGTCTGCTCCGGGGGGTTTGCCCCCCGTGCCTTGCACACACGACACCGCGGCGTGCGGCACACGAGGGCTTTTTCCACTTTTCCCCTTTGGCAGCGGAGGAATTTGCCCGAAGCTCCTGTCCCCATTCCGTCCCCTCCAGCGCAGGCTGCGCAGAAGTCGCGCTCGGGGCCGCGCGTTGCGACCCGATGGAATATTTCTTGTAGCCTGTCACCGCGTGTCCGGGAGAGGATTCCCGCCCTGCACGTGGGGCTCTGCCCAATCTCACCGCTGCCGAGCGCTGGCCGGGGCGAAGCTGCCCGGCGGCCGCCGCACGCGGCCACCGAGTCGGCTGCTGGGTTCAGGTGGCTCGCAGAGAGGCCGCGGGTAGAAACGATGCTCCGCGCGCGCAGAACTCCTGGTGTTTCGAGATAAAGGAGCAATAAAGTCTTTGGGAGATCAGCGAGGGGAGATGTCTGGACCTGTATGAGCGGGAGAGGGAAAGCCACAGGCAGGCCTGCTTGCTTTTTGGGTTTGAGGCACAGCTCAGGCGCGAAGGAAAGGGGACATTTTCGACTTGAAAAAGCGGAGTTAGTCATGTCCATTTGTGCAGGATGAAGGGAAGCGGGACGTCCCTGGTGCTCCCGAGGTGGAGAATCGCAGTGGTTACGCACCGCTGGGACATGCCACCGGTAACCAGTGCTGCTGCCGCTCCCCCTTCCCTGCCACCGTGGCAGCGTTGCTGCGGAGTAAAGATGCTTTGTCATCTGCCAGCGTAGCCTTTGCACCCTGCTCAGTTCAGCCGTGAGCATCCCCACTGTTGAGTCCCGACATGTCGCAACTCAGCGGCCTTGTCCCCAGGAAAGGGGCTGCTGCACTGGGCAGCATCTCATGTCTCCACCCAGCTCCGCTTCGGCTCGGCTGAGCTGTGAGCCTGGCGGAGGAGCAGAGCTGGGAGCTGGGATGCCTCTGGAGCGGTGCATCAGAAAAGATGGCCGATGAGCAAACGCAGCGTTAGAGCAATGTCACGATAAACAGATTTGTCGATAAAGCGGCTCCGCGTTTCCCCGAAACGCTAACCGGGACCTGCTCTCTCTTCCCGTTGCAGAGCTTCAGCGAGAGGGAAGCATAGAGACGCTCAGTAACAGCTCCGGTTCCACCAGCGGCAGCATCCCGCGCAACTTCGACGGCTACAGATCGCCCCTCCCGACTAACGAAAACCAGCCCCTCAGCCTCTTCCCCACGGGGTTCCCTTAAATTAGCCGAGCACCCAAGGAGAGCTGGAGACAGGGCGCCGAGCCGCCCCAGCAATCCCAGTGTGTCTGTCACCTGCCAGCTCGCCGCTGCGCTGGACGGTTCGCGTTACCCTGACGAATATCGACGACTCCTAAACCCTCCTGAAACATCCTCACAAAATCTCGACTGTGTGTTCCTGTGCAATACGAAGAGACTCTGTCTTCAATCCCGATAGCTCCATGGCTTCTGTTTTCGCTGTGTTCAGGAAGAGGTTGGTTGAGGAGAACTATTTCTAAGCCGTTCTCGGTCAAGCCCGTGGTTTCCCAACCGTTCTCTGCGCTGTCATGTGGAGAGGTGGAGGAAAGCTCCGTAACTCGGAGGAGCTCTCGCCGTTTGCAAAGGTGCCGAGCGTGAACAAATGAACTGGAGAGAGTGGAAACTGGAGGACTTTCTGCAGACTGGGTTGATAATATTATTCCTTCCTCGTTGCGTCTCCTTGCTGCCCTCCTTCCCCACTGATACTCATCAAGGCCAGGAGTATTACGAATGGAAATGTTTCTTTCTGTTCCTTGGAAGAATTCTCTCTATCGCTCCAGTTTTCTTCTAGTCATGTATTTTAGAAACGTACCTAATTGACTAACTGCAGCCACAAATTTCTCATATTTGGTTATAAAACTTGTTCATTGGAACTCATATATCTGTCCAGAAATGCATGTATCATTGAATAAATCTAAGTTAAATGAGAAACTGCTTAAACGGCAACGTGCGTGGAGTGTTACTGGGCTGGCTGTGGGCTTCGTGTATCTTCATGGCCCAGACTACGTGCGTGTTTACTAACTGGAGGGCTTTAATTAAAGCCATCGGTGGATGTTACGCAGCCAGTCTAGCTTTTTTTTGCATCCTTGCTTTCTCATCCCCGCATGCAAGGGCGGGATTTTTAAAAACGAGAGACTTCAACGATGTTACTCGCGCCCGCTCAGCACCGCTGAAAATCCGCACCCGTCTCTGGTGGGGTGCCTGACCCCAGCGCCAGCTCCTGGCGTGGGTTGGGGCCCTGCTTCTTCGTCCCACTGATTTCGGTGGGACGAGGACCAGGCAGCAGAGACCCCCACCTACGCCTACTGTGTTACGGGATCGCGTAGCAGAGGCTTTGCCGAGCCCGTACACCCCACGGAACGTGCGCAGTCGGAGCTAGCACCGTGTAACCCCGCTGATAAAACAGTCATGGGCTCGCACGTAGTAACCACAGAAATTCCTCAGTCTCGGCCAACTTGGGTCGAGAAGCAGAGAGTGAGGTGGGACTGTCAGCTTATGAAATTTCCGTCCCACTACTTGTTTTTAATAGAAGCCATTTGAGTCACGGCAGTGAGAGGAAACCATCTAAACCCACAAATCTTTTCTCACCCCTATAGCTTAGACCAGCCACACTGAGCGATGCAGAAGCGACCGCGCTCTGCCTGCTCCATCCCCAAACGCCGAATACCAAGTTCAGTCTTGGGCCTGATTTTTTTGGTTTTTAACTGTAACGCCGCGACTCAGGTCTCAGAAGGTTTTTTTTTCCCCTCTCTCTCTTCAGGCTTGGAAACCACTAATAAAAACTGAGAGTCTGCAGCAATAATTTCAGTTTCTTGCTTGGTTTTCAGTCAGTCCTTTCTGAAGTGAAAAAAAAAAAACTTCCTTGGGAAGAAATCAGAGGAGAGTTCGCCTGTAAGTAAGTACTCGCAGCTCTGGCCCGCTGGCTATATCTGCCGTAATGCTGGGTTTCTTTTATGTCTGTAAAATAATGGCTTGAAGTAAGGGGCTGCGGGTAGGGCTGGCATGGAGGACAAATGGGACGGCGGGGTCAAGTCAGTCCACACCAGTCAGGATTTTTAACACAGTTCAAGCCAAGGTCAGCTCCAAAAGTTCAAACAAAATCCAGATTAGCACATGCAGAAGGGATTGTGTTGTCACCGTGATGCTTGTTTCCTTCCAGGCTTCCCAAGGAGCAGCCGTAAGGGACAAAGTTCTTGCAGAGGAAGGCGACCGCTCTTCTCCCTCCTGCCCCGCGCAGCTTCGTTGCTGGTTCCTTCTGAACACACAAAGTAGGATAGTGCATAACGCCGAGTGGTGTCATTGGAAATGTATTTGTTGTTGGCAGGCATTAAATCACTTTTTATAAGTGCTGCAATACGGCCATGTGGAAATTCCCAGTCTGCAAGAAGCTCCTTTGAATCAGGATGTTTTGTTTGAAGGGGGAGGGGGAAAAACCCTACAAACTGGGGCTGTACCAAAATATTTTCAGTCTGGTTCATTGAAAAGAATGTCCTAAATTCCCCACTGTTGATAGCCCCGTAGCCAAACTGTTAAGAAAGACCAGAGCTTTAAAAAAAAAAAAAAAAAAAGAGCACGGCTACGAGGTGGCTAATTTAATTTTAATTCGATACTTTCACAGATGACCCAGCAGAATGAGCACCCAGTTCCAGCTCTGCAGTGAGCCAGTGAAAGCCGAGTGTGTTGCAGTGGCAGCTCTGTAGGGTCTGGTTCAATAAGAACTCTACAGGGTCTGGTTCAATAATAGTTCTATAGTATAGAGTATATAGTATAGAGTATCGTATAGCCAGTAGGTCAAGGGAGGTTTTCCTTCCCCTCTACACTGCCCTAGTGAGGCCTCATCTGCAGTGCTGTGTCCAGTTCTGGGCTCCCCAGTTCAAGAAAGATGAGGAGCTACTGGAGAGAGTCCAGCGCAGGGCTACGAGGATGGTGAGGGGACTGGAACATCTCTCCTACGAGGAGAGGCTGAGGGAGCTGGGCTTGTTCAGCCTGGAGAAGAGAAGGCTGAGAGGGGACCTAATATATACTTACAAACATCTGCAGGGTGGGTGTCAGGAGGACGGGGCCAGACTCTTTTCAGTGGTGCCCAGCGACAGGACAAGGGGCAATGGGCACAAACTGAAGCAGAGGAAGTTCCATCTGAACATGAGGAAGAACTTCTTCCCTCTGAGGGTGACGGAGCCCTGGCACAGGCTGCCCAGGGAGGCTGTGGAGTCTCCTTCTCTGGAGATATTCCAGCCCCGCCTGGCCGCGGTGCTGTGCAGCCTGCTCTGGGTGACCCTGCTTGGGCAGGGGGTTGGGCTGGGTGACCCACAGAGGGCCCTTCCAACCCCTACCATGCTGGGATTCTGTGATTCTGTGATATAGGGTCTGGTTCAGCTCCATAGGGTCTGACTCAACGCGTCCCCACAGTGCGTGCCTCGCTCGCAGTGCACGCCTGCTCCCACCAATGGCCCCTTCCGTTAGCAGACACACAGAAGCCCCCTGTTTCAACAGGGTGCCACGCACTTTGCTGCCCCAACGCCTTTCCTCCCCCTTAACCTCAGCAGTGATACTCTTTTCAGGCACCAGGAGAGAATATTGCTGCTCACTGATGGTGTCTAGAAGCTGCTCCTGAGGGAGGCTTGCCCCTGACTTTAACAGAGCCACGTTTTCCATCTAGGGACCTGCTCCAAACCTCGCTTAAAGCAGAAATAACCAGAGGCTCGTGGTCTTCGCAGGGTTTCGGACAAGCATCTCCCGTTGCTGTGGAACTGACCCAGGTGAGTTTCTGAAACGCCGGATTTTCAAATGCAGCAGCTGGCAGGCGGTCACAGGCAGCCCAGCAAGAATGTTGTGCCGTGATATAAACCACTGGCTTGAAAAGAGCCCCAAAGACGTGCCGGACTTGCAGGTTTCCAAACTGTTTCCAGTAGTAGTAAGCAGCGGCCTCCTGCTGAGTTCAAAAGGCAAAACGTCTCATTTAAAGCCGGGCGGACTGTATATCACTCTGTGCATAAAGTGGAGCTCTTCTATTAAAGGCTGAGTTCAGATTTCATGAATTAACATGAAATATTGCTTTCTTATCCTACCCTGGTTTCTGTAATAAACACACGCATGTAGCGTGCTTAAATCACGGGAGGGGAGCGTTTTGCTGTTTGAAAAGAAGCGGGAAGTCAAAGGTTCTCCAAATGTGACAGCCTGAAGCTCAAATGAAATCAAATCCCAGAATCACAGAATCACAGAATGGTAGGGGTTGGCAGGGACCTCTGTGGGTCACCCAGTCCAACCCTCCTGCCGAAGCAGGGTCACCTACAGTAGGTTGTAGAGGACCTTGTCCAGGAGGGGCTGGAATATCTCCAGAGAAGGAGACTCCACAGCCTCCCTGGGCAGCCTGGGCCAGGGGTCTGTCACCCTCAGAGGGAAGAAGTTCTTCCTCATGTTCAGACGGAACTTCCTCTGCTTCAGTTTGTGCCCATTGCCCCTTGTCCTGTCACCAGACACCACTGAAAAGAGCTTGGCCCCATCCTCCTGACACCCACCCTGCAGATATTTGTAAGTATATATTAGGTCCCCTCTCAGCCTTCTCTTCTCCAGGCTGAACAAGCCCAGCTCCCTCAGCCTCTCCTCGTAGGAGAGATGCTCCTGTCCCCTCATCATCCTCGTAGCCCTGCACTGGACTCCCACCAGTAGCTCCTCATCTTTCTTGAACAGGGGAGCCCAGAACTGGACACAGTACTCCAGATGAGGCCTCACTAGGGCAGTGTAGAGGGGAAAATCTCGGAGCCGGTCCCTGGCCCGGACATCGCCAGCGGGGCTGGCGTTTCCCGGCGCTTTGCAGAGCACGTGGGGCTTGGGCTTCGTTTTCTTTGCCGGCGAAGCTCGGCGCTGATGAGCCCCGACGGAACGCTGCGCTCTGCCCAGGCCAAGCCAACGAACCCCATCCCGCTGCCCGTCTCCACCAGCCCCGAGCACCGCGAGCCGGCCCAAGAGGGAGCATTGCTGCCGGCAAGGGGAACCCACCGAGGGCGAAACACCGCCGAGACCTCCGTCCTTGCTCAGCAGAGAGCCCGGAGGAGGGCTGTGCTGCCAAGCTGGGCTGCGAAACCCCCGGACGCTGCTCCTCCTCCTCTCTGCCCCCTCCGAGCACGGGGGCAAACGCCTGGTGCTTTCACCGGGGCTTCTCCAGTCACTTTTTGAGGCTCCAAGCTGCACCCGCGCTGCGTCTCTGCGTTGATTTTCTCTCTCCTTTCCTCTGGCTTGTTGCTGTGCGGGGTAGGAAAGTTTGCGCCATTTCCTGTTGTCTTTTGCTTCTGCTCCTGAGATATTGTAAAAATGTTCGGTATCCTCCAGTAGGTTGTAATCACTTCACCCTAATGTCTCACAGCTGCGAAGCGTAACACTAAACCCCGCCGTCCCTCGGAGTGCTTACAATTAGCGAGTCCACGGAGCTGAGATTGGGTCTTTGTGATTGCAAAAAGGGAAGACGAAACTTTATTTTTTCCTCCCAGTTTTAATTGGAGAAAATGGGGACAAAAGTTGTGGAGATGAGGGTGGTTTTTTTTTTAACGCAGTAAATGATTAGTGGCTTATGTGCTAGGAAAAAATAATTGAATCCGCTGCTTGGCCTGTTTCACAGATGGAAAAGGCACCGGGATGAGCGCGTGTCTGCGGCGGCAGCGCCTCTGTCCTGCGCCGATTCCCGCTCGGAGCTCCCCGCTCGCCATCCTCAGGAGCCGCACTGGGCAGGGTGGGATGAGCCGGAGACAGGAGGCTGCATCCCTCCACCCCTGGAGCTGCGGCACAGCCGGGCGATGCTTCCACCCCGCCGTCACCCCGCTCTCGCCCCGGCGTAAAACCGTTTGGCTGCCTCGGCACGGGCTGGGTTTTCACCCTTGGTTTGTGCCTCCCGCGGCGCCGGCAGCCCCGGCCGCGGGCAGAAGGCGTTCGAAGGTGACGGTGCTGTGCTCGGAGCGGGGACGTCTGCACGGCTCGGCCAGGAAAAGCCGTGAACGGGGCAAAATGGCACCTGGATGGTGAAGCCGGCTGCAGGGGGACGTGGAGGAGCCGAAGCCGAAGGCTGGGCAGGCGGCTCCGGGGCCCCGGGGGTCCCGGCAGGGCCACGCCATGGCGGCAGAAGCAGCGGCTGCGCAGCCGAAGCGAGGGGTGAGGCAGCCAGCGCGTGTGCGGGGACGTGCGGGGTCTCTGCTGATGGCTGGGAGTTACACAAAGCTGTTTGTAAACGTGTCCTCGGCGTTTCATACCGCAGCACGGGGGGCATTTAACGTCACGCTGTTCCTTAACGCTAATTGATTACCCCTGTGAACTGAGGCTGGCACTGAGGAGTCCTCCCAGCCCAACGGGATGAAGCCTCCCTCAGCTGGTGTGACTGGGTTTGCTGCTGCTCAGCGCTCCGTCCTCCTGCACGAGCGGGGAGCAGCTTTCCCTGCCACCACAAAACGCCTTCACCCTGGTGACAGCACGGGGCAGGTCGTGGCGGGGGTACAAGCCACCGACTGCGGAGCTGGGCCACGGACAGGGCAGGGTCACCACCTCCCCTGTCCCACGCAGTGCCAGGCTGCATCTCGTCCCTCCCAACACCCCCTGTGAGCCGGACCAGTGCTGGCACTGGGGTTTCCCACTGCGGGATGCAGCCGGGGGGACGCGCCGCGTGTGCCCCCGGCCTTCGGGACGCATGGCTGTTCCTGGCAGTGCCATCGATACCGTCCCGTCTCTCGCCGGGCCATGATGTAATTTGAAGATGTGCGTCTGTCGGTGAGTTCCCCGGCTGAATTTTTGCCTTTCTTGGGAATTTCTGCTGCAGGAAATGACACTAAAACACTGATGGCCTCATGCGGGGCACAGGCAGGTTGCAGGCACGGGTGTCACCCAAGCGAGCCGAGGGAAGCTGCCTGCATCCAGCCCATGTGCGCCGTGAACCAGGGCCATTCCCCCGGCTGCGGAGCTGCCTGCCCTGCCCCGTGCCCGTGGCAAAGCCCCCGGGAGCCCAGTCCTGTTGCTGGGAGCTATGGGTGCTCCGCAGTTCCCAGCGTGCACTCGGCGCCTGGCAGGATCCGGCTCTCTCAGAGGTGGCAGCTCCATCCCGACGGGTTCATCTCCCCGCAGGAGGATGACCACTGCCTGGCTGGGTGGTCACCGCAGCGAGCAGGGTCAGGGGGCTTGCAGCCTTCCTGTCCCCTCTGCCTCCTTCTCCCCATCCGTTGGGTTTCGTCGCATCCCTGGGACGGGCACGGCGCAGCAGGGATGCTGCTCCCTGCAGCCCTCCCTCTGCGGGAAGCAATCCTGCCACCTGACCATAAATACTAATTAATAGCAAAGCCCTGGTCTAGATCAAGGAGGAAGCTCTGAATTTTCTTGGGAACTTCACTGTCTGTAAGGTATCTTAAATATTCTCTAGCACTCAGCCTATCAGTAGGTCAATTATACGGTGAGCAGTCATACGAAGTAATTTCTAATTTAATACAACGTTAAAAGGTTGTCAGGTTAAAATCTAATCTATAAACAAGACATGAAATGTCTCTTTAGAACGAGTGTCCTGAACCGATCCTGGCTCAAACCACAGGCTGCTGCTTCTTTTATAGGATGTAATTACTTCCCAGCGAGTATTTACAATATTATGATAGGATGGTAATAAAAGGCCGGTGCCAGCCGTGCCCGTGCCAGCTGGGCACTAATCCCACCCTGGCCCCTGCTCTGGGGAGGGGAGAAGTGCTGGCTTGTGGGGCTCCATGCTGCAGGAAGCCAGACAGGGGGAAAAAACGGTTGTGTTTCCACTTCAACACAGCTTGGGGCCAGGGGGACGGGGACCCTTCGGCGTGTGGTGGAGGGGAGCACGGGGGTCTCCGCGTCCCCCGGCGAGGAGGGCTCACCGATGCGGCACCGCAGGGTTTCTCCGGTCCCTGCAGCGTGCCGTACCTGACGGTCCCGGGTGGCAACGACGGGCGAGCGCGTTTGATTTTTGAACAGCCTGGGGCGAGGACTTTGGCAAGGCTTCGCCGTGGGCTGAAGGTTTACGAGCGGCGTTCGCACCGGCGGCTGCATTCAAGCAGAAAACCAGAGGCAGCACCTGGAGCCCCGGGGTTGCAGAGCCCGGCCCCGTGCCCTGCCGCGCATCCCACCTCACCCCTCTCCCCCGGCTGCCCCCGCGGGAGGGACGGGCAGGACACGGGCAGGGGGGCACCGGGCACGTTCCGCTGCCTCTGCTCCCACCCGAGGGGTGTCCCGTGTCACAGCCGCCTCTTGAGGTACGTTGAATTTTGCCCCTTTTGCCGTTGAAAGGGGAAAGTCCAGCCGTCATGCGGGAGTGATGCCATGGTCCCACCCGGGCAGCTGGCCCGGGACCACGGGACTCCAGCTCCGGGTAGTTCACGGTGTCGGTGGGAGCCGGGCAGGGTCAGGGCTGCTCTTGCCAGGCTCAACCAAAAAACACCTTGCGTCACCCCACTGCAGGTCATGCGATTGGCTTTGATCATGTGGGTTTGTTTTCTGGGAGGAATCTCACCTCCTCAAAGGTCTGTGGTCACATCTGAGCTCTCCTCTATGCCCGTGAAGCCCTGCAAGGTGGGGTTTATCTAAAGACCACCCAGATTTTGATGGGAGCAGGTGACCCCCACAGCGAGGGCTGCAGGGAAACATGGGGTCAATTAATACCGGTGCTAAAGTGGAGGGAGGTGGGGACATGCTGGTCTGACCTGGCCCATGAAGCTGCAAGGGATGCGTGGGCTCCTCACCTCCGCCCCTCCGCTGGCCAGAACTCCTTCCCTTCCCTGGGTTTTCTGGTAAATTCTACTGCTCTTTGTAATGGAGAAAAGCTGCTGCTGAACATACTGCGCAGGCACGGTCCGCTCGGAGCCGGCTGCCGGGGCTGTTAGTGCCTGCGCTGCCGGCGCTTTGATGTGCGGGTGATTCACCGGCTTGGCCAGGGCCTCCCTGCAGATGCTGCTGGTGGGTGGGTGTGGTGGGTCCCACGCTGATGTGCCGCGAGGGGGACAGCACCCACCGTGTCTGTGCCAAAAGCAGCCCCCGCTTGAAACACCCGTGCCTCCTCTCTGGGGCTCACAAGGTGACCTCCCTGTGTCCCTCTGCAGAGGAAGGCACCCGGAGGCGGGTGGGGAGGTGGGCTCAGGCGCTTCCCTCCATCCCACCAGCACGTGCAGGGCAGAGGGATGGCGATGCCGGTGCGAAGCAGCAGCACCCGAGCGGAGGGAGCAGAAGGGCTTGGGGCCGGCGGCACCGGGCAGGCAGAGCCGCAGGGCCAGGGCTTTGCTCTGCAGGCGCGGCGCGGCCCCGGGGACCGCAATCTGTGGCCTTAATCCCGCCGTGTCCTGCGCGCTCTCCAATCCCCTCCACTTCAACGAGCGCTCACGGTGCCGGGCGAGACGGCGCGCGGGGACGGCGGGGAGGATTTGCTCGAGAGGCACTGTTTTTAAGGTGAGATTTGAAGGATGGAAGACAGATGGCAACTGGAGAGGACAAACAGATCAAGTGAAGGGTTTGTTTTCGGTGCGGAGGGGAAAAAGCAGGAGGGAATTACTGCTGGCTGCAAAATGGGGGCTATTAATACCTGCGGCGTCTCGAGCGCTGCACTGAGCCCAGCGAGCCGGGGTCCTCACAGGGCGCCCAGGGCGGGGGCCGACCCCAGCCCCTTTGCAATGCCGGAGCGTGGTTTTTTCTGCTGAGACGGACTGATCCGGCACAGCGCCAAGTGTACCCAGACAAAGCCCGGCGAGGGGTTCTTAGCCGGCCGGCAGCCCAGCCATTGTCCCCCTATCTTTTCTTCCCTTCCAGCCCCCCTCCCCGTGGCCCAGGTCTCAAAGACCGTGTGTCAAGAGATTAGTGACCTGCGCGAAGGGCAATGCTTGCTCTGTGCTGGCGGCCCAACGTCGGGGCCGTTATTTACTTCTTATCTGGTGCTGCCTCCATTGAGGTATCCGTGGAAAACGCGCCCGGAGAGCGATCTGCCGGTGCTGCGGAGGGCGCGAGGGGCTGGGGCTGGGAGAGGAGGCACTGCAGGGCAGCGGGTTTCGGCGTGCTCGCTGCATGCCCGGACCGAGACCCCCAAATCCGCCAGGGCAAGATCCCAGCGCCCACAGAGAAGCGAGGAAAAAGCGAGGGCAGCGAGGAAACGATGTCAGGTGCGATGCTGGAGCCAGGGCCGTGGCGGGGAGATGCCCCACGGTGTTTTGAATTTGCGGGCTTGTTTTGAAAGCTGGGAAGAGGCTGTCCTGTCTGCAGAGCCCCTGCCCCGCTTCGCCGCGTCTCTGGCAGGGAGCAGCTCAGGGGAGCGCTGGGCTTTTGGGGAAACATGAATAAAACCGGGGAGAGCTGGCCCTTCCGCGCGGTGCTGGGTACACATCGAATTTGTTCGCGATGAAACACCCGTGAAACGGATAGACGTGATAAGGAAGCGTCTTCCTGCCCATGATCTATGCTGGCTGTTTTTATTTCTCAGCAGTGAAACGCGCTCTCCTATGAACACGAGACAGCGATTTTCTGCAAGCCTAAGAGTCAAACCTAGACCAAAACCACCACTCACGTGACGCTGGGAACAGCGGCGTCAGATCCTGCTTTAGACTCGATTCCCAGCGCGTTCCCAGGTCCCGTCTGAAGCGGAGAGGCCGAGATGTGAGCCCCGAGCAGCTCTGCACGCCCAGGAGCGCTGCGCTCGTCCTCCTCGGGTGCTGTCACCTCCGCCGAGCTCCCGGACCCAGACAGAGAGAAGGGGGCTTCTGGAGGCACCAAGCCCCTGCCCTGCTGAGGGGATGGGTGGGCTGGGTGACCCCCACGGGGCTGGGGGCTTCTCTGTGCCTTCCCCTTCCAGGGGCAACCAGGGGAGGGGGGGATCGCACCCACCAGGCACAGCTTAAAAATAAAAGGAAGGGGGGAGAGAAACCGGTGAGGGGGGTAGCACCCAGTCCGGGACACCCCCTGCCCTCGGGGTCTCCTTCGGGGTTTTGCTGCTCGGACGCAGCGGGGTCCCCGCCTGGAGGGGGATTTGGGGGGGGGGGGGGGGGAAGCGGAGGTTGAGCCGAGTGTGGAGACCCCCGTGAATATTTTTTTTACCCTTTCCACCCCTTCCCCCGGCACCACCATCCCTCCCGGTTTTCATCCCGCTCTGA